>NW_027010822.1:0-20000 GCF_036934945.1 Oncorhynchus masou masou | reverse complement strand
CAATACCCCACAATGACATCACAATACCCCATAATGACATCACAATACCCAATAATGACATCACAATACCCCATAATTACATCACAATACTCCATAATGACCTGTTCTACCCAGACTGTACCTGCTGTCACTATGTTCTCCCTGGTGACCTGTTCTACCCAGACTATACCTGCTGTCACAATGTTCACCCTGGTGACCTGTTCTACCCAGTACCTGTACCTGCTGTCACTATGTTCTCCCTGGTGACCTGTTCTACCCAGTACCTGTACCTGCTATCACTATTGGCTGGTTAAGGTTATAACAGGGTTATACCAGGGTTATAACAGGGTTATAGCAGGGTTATAGCAGGGTTATGGTAGGGTTATAACAGGGTTAATGCAGGGTTATAGCAGGGTTATAACAGGGTTAATGCAGGGTTATAGCAGGGTTATAGGAGGGTTATAACAGGGTTAATGCAGGGTTATAGCAGGGTTATAGCAGGGTTATAACAGGGTTATAGCAGGGTTATAACAGGGTTATAGCAGGGTTATAACAGGGTTATAACAGGGTTATAGCAGGGTTATAGCAGGGTTATAACAGGGTTATAGCAGGGTTATAACAGGGTTAATGCCATAGTTACAGCTGGATTTATACCATTTCATGTATGGTTTCATCTCTCACAAGAAATCTCAAACAATTTGTCTGTCAAAGTCTCTTCATTTATCTTCTCCTGTATGGTAGAGCTTCTGATTTGGCAACAATCTAATGATTGTTATTTCAACATTTGAAGTTTATGGACATAAATAGTTTTCTGGCAAAAACATTTGATGTGACCTGAGTTTACTACTGTCAGGATTACCTGTTCACTCCTCACCTGAGTTTACTACTGTCAGGATTACCTGTTCATTCCTCACCTGAGTTTACTACTGTCAGGATTACCTGTTCATTCCTCACCTGAGTTTACTACTGTCAGGATTACCTGTTCATTCCTCACCTGAGTTTACTACTGTCAGGATTACCTGTTCACTCCTCACCTGAGTTTACTACTGTCAGGATTACCTGTTCACTCCTCACCTGAGTTTACTACTGTCAGGATTACCTGTTCATTCCTCACCTGAGTTTACTACTGTCAGGATTACCTGTTCATTACTCACCTGAGTTTACTACTGTCAGGATTACCTGTTCATTACTCACCTGAGTTTACTACTGTCAGGATTACCTGTTCATTACTCACCTGAGTTTACTACTGTCAGGATTACCTGTTCACTCCTCACCTGAGTTTACTACTGTCAGGATTACCTGTTCATTCCTCACCTGAGTTTACTACTGTCAGGATTACCTGTTCATTACTCACCTGAGTTTACTACTGTCAGGATTACCTGTTCATTACTCACCTGAGTTTACTACTGTCAGGATTACCTGTTCATTCCTCACCTGAGTTTACTACTGTCAGGATTACCTGTTCATTCCTCACCTGAGTTTACTACTGTCAGGATTACCTGTTCATTACTCACCTGAGTTTACTACTGTCAGGATTACCTGTTCACTCCTCACCTGAGTTTACTACTGTCAGGATTACCTGTTCATTCCTCACCTGAGTTTACTACTGTCAGGATTACCTGTTCATTACTCACCTGAGTTTACTACTGTCAGGATTACCTGTTCACTCCTCACCTGAGTTTACTACTGTCAGGATTACCTGTTCATTCCTCACCTGAGTTTACTACTGTCAGGATTACCTGTTCACTCCTCACCTGAGTTTACTACTGTCAGGATTACCTGTTCATTACTCACCTGAGTTTACTACTGTCAGGATTACCTGTTCATTCCTCACTTGAGTTTACTACTGTCAGGATTACCTGTTCATTACTCACCTGAGTTTACTACTGTCAGGATTACCTGTTCATTCCTCACCTGAGTTTACTACTGTCAGGATTACCTGTTCACTCCTCACCTGAGTTTACTACTGTCAGGATTACCTGTTCATTCCTCACCTGAGTTTACTACTGTCAGGATTACCTGTTCATTCCTCACCTGAGTTTACTACTGTCAGGATTACCTGTTCATTCCTCACCTGAGTTTACTACTGTCAGGATTACCTGTTCATTACTCACCTGAGTTTACTACTGTCAGGATTACCTGTTCACACCTCACCTGAGTTTACTACTGTCAGGATTACCTGTTCATTACTCACCTGAGTTTACTACTGTCAGGATTACCTGTTCATTCCTCAACTGAGTTTACTACTGTCAGGATTACCTGTTCATTCCTCACCTGAGTTTACTACTGTCAGGATTACCTGTTCACTCCTCACCTGAGTTTACTACTGTCAGGATTACCTGTTCACTCCTCACCTGAGTTTACTACTGTCAGGATTACCTGTTCACTCCTCACCTGAGTTTACTACTGTCAGGATTACCTGTTCATTCCTCACCTGAGTTTACTACTGTCAGGATTACCTGTTCATTACTCACCTGAGTTTACACTACTGTCAGGATTACCTGTTCATTCCTCACCTGAGTTTACTACTGTCAGGATTACCTGTTCATTCCTCACCTGAGTTTACTACTGTCAGGATTACCTGTTCACACCTCACCTGAGTTTACTACTGTCAGGATTACCTGTTCACTCCTCACCTGAGTTTACTACTGTCAGGATTACCTGTTCACTCCTCACCTGAGTTTACTACTGTCAGGATTACCTGTTCATTCCTCACCTGAGTTTACTACTGTCAGGATTACCTGTTCACTCCTCACCTGAGTTTACTACTGTCAGGATTACCTGTTCACTCCTCACCTGAGTTTACTACTGTCAGGATTACCTGTTCATTCCTCACCTGAGTTTACTACTGTCAGGATTACCTGTTCACACCTCACCTGAGTTTACTACTGTCAGGATTACCTGTTCACTCCTCACCTGAGTTTACTACTGTCAGGATTACCTGTTCATTCCTCACCTGAGTTTACTACTGTCAGGATTACCTGTTCATTCCTCACCTGAGTTTACTACTGTCAGGATTACCTGTTCATTCCTCACCTGAGTTTACTACTGTCAGGATTACCTGTTCATTCCTCACCTGAGTTTACTACTGTCAGGATTACCTGTTCATTCCTCACCTGAGTTTACTACTGTCAGGATTACCTGTTCATTACTCACCTGAGTTTACTACTGTCAGGATTACCTGTTCATTACTCACCTGAGTTTACTACTGTCAGGATTACCTGTTCATTCCTCACCTGAGTTTACTACTGTCAGGATTACCTGTTCATTCCTCACCTGAGTTTACTACTGTCAGGATTACCTGTTCATTACTCACCTGAGTTTACTACTGTCAGGATTACCTGTTCACTCCTCACCTGAGTTTACTACTGTCAGGATTACCTGTTCATTCCTCACCTGAGTTTACTACTGTCAGGATTACCTGTTCATTACTCACCTGAGTTTACTACTGTCAGGATTACCTGTTCACTCCTCACCTGAGTTTACTACTGTCAGGATTACCTGTTCATTCCTCACCTGAGTTTACTACTGTCAGGATTACCTGTTCACTCCTCACCTGAGTTTACTACTGTCAGGATTACCTGTTCATTACTCACCTGAGTTTACTACTGTCAGGATTACCTGTTCATTCCTCACCTGAGTTTACTACTGTCAGGATTACCTGTTCATTACTCACCTGAGTTTACTACTGTCAGGATTACCTGTTCATTCCTCACCTGAGTTTACTACTGTCAGGATTACCTGTTCACTCCTCACCTGAGTTTACTACTGTCAGGATTACCTGTTCATTCCTCACCTGAGTTTACTACTGTCAGGATTACCTGTTCATTCCTCACCTGAGTTTACTACTGTCAGGATTACCTGTTCATTCCTCACCTGAGTTTACTACTGTCAGGATTACCTGTTCATTACTCACCTGAGTTTACTACTGTCAGGATTACCTGTTCACACCTCACCTGAGTTTACTACTGTCAGGATTACCTGTTCATTACTCACCTGAGTTTACTACTGTCAGGATTACCTGTTCATTCCTCACCTGAGTTTACTACTGTCAGGATTACCTGTTCATTCCTCACCTGAGTTTACTACTGTCAGGATTACCTGTTCACTCCTCACCTGAGTTTACTACTGTCAGGATTACCTGTTCACTCCTCACCTGAGTTTACTACTGTCAGGATTACCTGTTCACTCCTCACCTGAGTTTACTACTGTCAGGATTACCTGTTCATTCCTCACCTGAGTTTACTACTGTCAGGATTACCTGTTCATTACTCACCTGAGTTTACACTACTGTCAGGATTACCTGTTCATTCCTCACCTGAGTTTACTACTGTCAGGATTACCTGTTCATTCCTCACCTGAGTTTACTACTGTCAGGATTACCTGTTCACACCTCACCTGAGTTTACTACTGTCAGGATTACCTGTTCACTCCTCACCTGAGTTTACTACTGTCAGGATTACCTGTTCACTCCTCACCTGAGTTTACTACTGTCAGGATTACCTGTTCATTCCTCACCTGAGTTTACTACTGTCAGGATTACCTGTTCACTCCTCACCTGAGTTTACTACTGTCAGGATTACCTGTTCACTCCTCACCTGAGTTTACTACTGTCAGGATTACCTGTTCATTCCTCACCTGAGTTTACTACTGTCAGGATTACCTGTTCACACCTCACCTGAGTTTACTACTGTCAGGATTACCTGTTCACTCCTCACCTGAGTTTACTACTGTCAGGATTACCTGTTCATTCCTCACCTGAGTTTACTACTGTCAGGATTACCTGTTCATTCCTCACCTGAGTTTACTACTGTCAGGATTACCTGTTCATTCCTCACCTGAGTTTACTACTGTCAGGATTACCTGTTCATTCCTCACCTGAGTTTACTACTGTCAGGATTACCTGTTCATTCCTCACCTGAGTTTACTACTGTCAGGATTACCTGTTCATTCCTCACCTGAGTTTACTACTGTCAGGATTACCTGTTCATTCCTCACCTGAGTTTACTACTGTCAGGATTACCTGTTCATTCCTCACCTGAGTTTACTACTGTCAGGATTACCTGTTCATTACTCACCTGAGTTTACTACTGTCAGGATTACCTGTTCATTCCTCACCTGAGTTTACTACTGTCAGGATTACCTGTTCATTCCTCACCTGAGTTTACTACTGTCAGGATTACCTGTTCACACCTCACCTGAGTTTACTACTGTCAGGATTACCTGTTCATTACTCACCTGAGTTTACTACTGTCAGGATTACCTGTTCATTCCTCACCTGAGTTTACTACTGTCAGGATTACCTGTTCATTCCTCACCTGAGTTTACTACTGTCAGGATTACCTGTTCACTCCTCACCTGAGTTTACTACTGTCAGGATTACCTGTTCATTCCTCACCTGAGTTTACTACTGTCAGGATTACCTGTTCATTACTCACCTGAGTTTACTACTGTCAGGATTACCTGTTCATTCCTCACCTGAGTTTACTACTGTCAGGATTACCTGTTCATTACTCACCTGAGTTTACTACTGTCAGGATTACCTGTTCACTCCTCACCTGAGTTTACTACTGTCAGGATTACCTGTTCATTCCTCACCTGAGTTTACTACTGTCAGGATTACCTGTTCATTCCTCACCTGAGTTTACTACTGTCAGGATTACCTGTTCATTCCTCACCTGAGTTTACTACTGTCAGGATTACCTGTTCATTACTCACCTGAGTTTACTACTGTCAGGATTACCTGTTCACTCCTCACCTGAGTTTACTACTGTCAGGATTACCTGTTCATTCCTCACCTGAGTTTACTACTGTCAGGATTACCTGTTCATTACTCACCTGAGTTTACTACTGTCAGGATTACCTGTTCATTACTCACCTGAGTTTATTACTCACCTGAGTTTACTACTGTCAGGATTACCTGTTCATTCCTCACCTGAGTTTACTACTGTCAGGATTACCTGTTCATTCCTCACCTGAGTTTACTACTGTCAGGATTACCTGTTCATTCCTCACCTGAGTTTACTACTGTCAGGATTACCTGTTCACTCCTCACCTGAGTTTACTACTGTCAGGATTACCTGTTCATTCCTCACCTGAGTTTACTACTGTCAGGATTACCTGTTCATTCCTCACCTGAGTTTACTACTGTCAGGATTACCTGTTCATTACTCACCTGAGTTTACTACTGTCAGGATTACCTGTTCACTCCTCACCTGAGTTTACTACTGTCAGGATTACCTGTTCATTCCTCACCTGAGTTTACTACTGTCAGGATTACCTGTTCATTCCTCACCTGAGTTTACTACTGTCAGGATTACCTGTTCATTCCTCACCTGAGTTTACTACTGTCAGGATTACCTGTTCACACCTCACCTGAGTTTACTACTGTCAGGATTACCTGTTCACTCCTCACCTGAGTTTACTACTGTCAGGATTACCTGTTCATTACTCACCTGAGTTTACTACTGTCAGGATTACCTGTTCACTCCTCACCTGAGTTTACTACTGTCAGGATTACCTGTTCATTACTCACCTGAGTTTACTACTGTCAGGATTACCTGTTCACTCCTCACCTGAGTTTACTACTGTCAGGATTACCTGTTCATTCCTCACCTGAGTTTACTACTGTCAGGATTACCTGTTCACTCCTCACCTGAGTTTACTACTGTCAGGATTACCTGTTCATTACTCACCTGAGTTTACTACTGTCAGGATTACCTGTTCACTCCTCACCTGAGTTTACTACTGTCAGGATTACCTGTTCATTCCTCACCTGAGTTTACTACTGTCAGGATTACCTGTTCATTACTCACCTGAGTTTACTACTGTCAGGATTACCTGTTCATTCCTCACCTGAGTTTACTACTGTCAGGATTACCTGTTCATTCCTCACCTGAGTTTACTACTGTCAGGATTACCTGTTCACTCCTCACCTGAGTTTACTACTGTCAGGATTACCTGTTCATTACTCACCTGAGTTTACTACTGTCAGGATTACCTGTTCATTACTCACCTGAGTTTACTACTGTCAGGATTACCTGTTCACTCCTCACCTGAGTTTACTACTGTCAGGATTACCTGTTCACTACTCACCTGAGTTTACTACTGTCAGGATTACCTGTTCATTCCTCACCTGAGTTTACTACTGTCAGGATTACCTGTTCATTACTCACCTGAGTTTACTACTGTCAGGATTACCTGTTCATTACTCACCTGAGTTTACTACTGTCAGGATTACCTGTTCATTACTCACCTGAGTTTACTACTGTCAGGATTACCTGTTCATTACTCACCTGAGTTTACTACTGTCAGGATTACCTGTTCATTCCTCACCTGAGTTTACTACTGTCAGGATTACCTGTTCATTCCTCACCTGAGTTTACTACTGTCAGGATTACCTGTTCATTCCTCACCTGAGTTTACTACTGTCAGGATTACCTGTTCACTCCTCACCTGAGTTTACTACTGTCAGGATTACCTGTTCATTCCTCACCTGAGTTTACTACTGTCAGGATTACCTGTTCATTCCTCACCTGAGTTTACTACTGTCAGGATTACCTGTTCATTACTCACCTGAGTTTACTACTGTCAGGATTACCTGTTCACTCCTCACCTGAGTTTACTACTGTCAGGATTACCTGTTCATTCCTCACCTGAGTTTACTACTGTCAGGATTACCTGTTCATTCCTCACCTGAGTTTACTACTGTCAGGATTACCTGTTCATTCCTCACCTGAGTTTACTACTGTCAGGATTACCTGTTCACACCTCACCTGAGTTTACTACTGTCAGGATTACCTGTTCACTCCTCACCTGAGTTTACTACTGTCAGGATTACCTGTTCATTACTCACCTGAGTTTACTACTGTCAGGATTACCTGTTCACTCCTCACCTGAGTTTACTACTGTCAGGATTACCTGTTCATTACTCACCTGAGTTTACTACTGTCAGGATTACCTGTTCACTCCTCACCTGAGTTTACTACTGTCAGGATTACCTGTTCATTCCTCACCTGAGTTTACTACTGTCAGGATTACCTGTTCACTCCTCACCTGAGTTTACTACTGTCAGGATTACCTGTTCATTACTCACCTGAGTTTACTACTGTCAGGATTACCTGTTCACTCCTCACCTGAGTTTACTACTGTCAGGATTACCTGTTCATTCCTCACCTGAGTTTACTACTGTCAGGATTACCTGTTCATTACTCACCTGAGTTTACTACTGTCAGGATTACCTGTTCATTCCTCACCTGAGTTTACTACTGTCAGGATTACCTGTTCATTCCTCACCTGAGTTTACTACTGTCAGGATTACCTGTTCACTCCTCACCTGAGTTTACTACTGTCAGGATTACCTGTTCATTACTCACCTGAGTTTACTACTGTCAGGATTACCTGTTCATTACTCACCTGAGTTTACTACTGTCAGGATTACCTGTTCACTCCTCACCTGAGTTTACTACTGTCAGGATTACCTGTTCACTACTCACCTGAGTTTACTACTGTCAGGATTACCTGTTCATTCCTCACCTGAGTTTACTACTGTCAGGATTACCTGTTCATTACTCACCTGAGTTTACTACTGTCAGGATTACCTGTTCACTCCTCACCTGAGTTTACTACTGTCAGGATTACCTGTTCATTCCTCACCTGAGTTTACTACTGTCAGGATTACCTGTTCATTCCTCACCTGAGTTTACTACTGTCAGGATTACCTGTTCATTCCTCACCTGAGTTTACTACTGTCAGGATTACCTGTTCATTACTCACCTGAGTTTACTACTGTCAGGATTACCTGTTCACTCCTCACCTGAGTTTACTACTGTCAGGATTACCTGTTCATTCCTCACCTGAGTTTACTACTGTCAGGATTACCTGTTCACTCCTCACCTGAGTTTACTACTGTCAGGATTACCTGTTCATTACTCACCTGAGTTTACTACTGTCAGGATTACCTGTTCACTCCTCACCTGAGTTTACTACTGTCAGGATTACCTGTTCATTACTCACCTGAGTTTACTACTGTCAGGATTACCTGTTCACTCCTCACCTGAGTTTACTACTGTCAGGATTACCTGTTCATTCCTCACCTGAGTTTACTACTGTCAGGATTACCTGTTCACTCCTCACCTGAGTTTACTACTGTCAGGATTACCTGTTCACACCTCACCTGAGTTTACTACTGTCAGGATTACCTGTTCACACCTCACCTGAGTTTACTACTGTCAGGATTACCTGTTCATTACTCACCTGAGTTTACTACTGTCAGGATTACCTGTTCACTCCTCACCTGAGTTTACTACTGTCAGGATTACCTGTTCATTCCTCACCTGAGTTTACTACTGTCAGGATTACCTGTTCACTCCTCACCTGAGTTTACTACTGTCAGGATTACCTGTTCATTCCTCACCTGAGTTTACTACTGTCAGGATTACCTGTTCATTCCTCACCTGAGTTTACTACTGTCAGGATTACCTGTTCATTACTCACCTGAGTTTACTACTGTCAGGATTACCTGTTCATTCCTCACCTGAGTTTACTACTGTTAGGATTACCTGTTCATTCCTCACCTGAGTTTACTACTGTCAGGATTACCTGTTCACTCCTCACCTGAGTTTACTACTGTCAGTATTACCTGTTCACTCCTCACCTGAGTTTACTCTAAACAAATCCAACCTTATTATCCACAACTTTAAATTGAAGTGTTTGATATCTCTCTGTGAACGAGTAATTGCTTCCCTGTGATCTTAGTATGGAATAAAAACTTTGCTTTATCTTTAATAAATCCTTGTGCTTCTGCTCAGGCTAAATCTTTAATTAAACTCATCCACTCTATTAGGTTTGTTAAAGACCTTTGTACTCCCTTCGTCTCTCTGCTATAATTTTGAACAACTGAACGGATCAATGTAACAACTACTAGTCTGTCCCAAGTCGCGAAAAATCTTTTGGCATGTAAATTGATTCAGTTCCTGTAAATTGATTCAGTTCCTGTAAATTGATTCAGTTACTGTAAATTGATTCAGTTCTTGTAAATTGATTCAGTTCTTGTAAATTGATTCAGCTCTTGTAAATTGATTCAGTTCCTGTAAATTGATTCAGTTCTTGTAAATTGTTTCAGTTCTTGTGAATTTATTCAGTTCTTGTGAATTGATTCTTGTTTGTTGATTCAGTTCTTGTAAATGTCACGAATATTACCGAAGGTGACTCCCCTTCTTGTTCGGGTGGCGCTCGGCGGTCGTCGTCACCGGTCTACTAGCTATCACCGATCCGTTGTTCTGTGTTCCTTTGGTTTTGTCTGATTGGTATCACCTGTTTCTTGTTTGGTTGTTAGGGTAGGGTTATATATAGTTTGTTCAGCCCGCTTCTGTTTCGTGCGGGCTTGTTCGTCTGTTCATTGTTTGAGTGTATTTTGTTTGTGTTTTGGGTTTCGCGCTGTCCGTTAATATTTCTGATCATTTGTTTTCCTACTTTTGTTCATGTTATTTTTCCTGGACATTAAAGCGTGTTTTTTCCCACATCTTTTGCTCTCTGCGCCTGACTCCACACCTCCTCACTCATTTGCCGTAACAGTAAATTGATTCCGTTCTTGTAAATTGATTCAGTTCTTGTGAATTGATTCAGTTCTTGTAAATTGATTCAGTTCTTGTGAATTGATTCAGTTCTTGTAAATTGATTCAGTTCTTGTAAATTGATTCAGTTCTTGTGAATTGATTCAGTTCTTGTGAATTGATTCAGTTCTTGTAAATTGATTCAGTTCTTGTGAATTGATTCAGTTCTTGTTAATTGATTCAGTTCTTGTAAATTGATTCAGTTCTTGTAAATGATCAAGCAAATGTACTGACTAAATAAGAATCAGTAAAATTCACAGTGTTGCTGTATGAACAGAGTTGTCAATTCTTGCTTTAAATATAACTCCCAGATTCTGGTTCTTTCTCAGTACCACTGTTGCTGTGTTGGCTTCTCTACCAGACAGGTAGTGTTGGTTTCTATACCAGACAGGTTGTGTTGGTTTCTCTACCAGACAGGTAGTGTTGGTTTCTCTACCAGTCAGGTAGTATTGGTTTCTATACCAGACAGGTAGTGTTGGTTTCTATACCAGACAGGTAGTGTTGGTTTCTATACCAGACAGGTAGTGTTGGTTTCTATACCAGACAGGTAGTGTTGGTTTCTCTACCAGACAGGTAGTGTTGGTTTCTCTACCAGACAGGTTGTGTTGGTTTCTATACCAGACAGGTAGTGTTGGTTTCTATACCAGCCAGGTAGTGTTGGTTTCTATACCAGACAGGTAGTGTTGGTTTCTATACCAGACAGGTAGTGTTGGTTTCTATACCAGACAGGTAGTGTTGGTTTCTATACCAGCCAGGTAGTGTTGGTTTCTATACCAGACAGGTAGTGTTGGTTTCTATAACAGACAGGTACTGTTGGTTTCTTGACCAGACAGGTAGTGTTGGTTTCTCTACCAGACAGGTAGTGTTGGTTTCTATACCAGACAGGTAGTGTTGGTTTCTATACCAGACAGGTAGTGTTGGTTTCTCTACCAGACAGGTACCAGACAGGTACTGTTGGTTTCTCTACCAGACAGGTACTGTTGGTTTCTAGACCAGACAGGTAGTGTTGGTTTCTCTACCAGACAGGTAGTGTTGGTTTCTCAACCAGACAGGTAGTGTTGGTTTCTCGACCAGACAGGTAGTGTTGGTTTCTCTACCAGACAGGTAGTGTTGGTTTCTCTACCAGACAGGTAGTGTTGGTTTCTATACCAGACAGGTAGTGTTGGTTTCTATACCAGACAGGTAGTGTTGGTTTCTCTACCAGAAAGGTACCAGACAGGTAGTGTTGGTTTCTCTACCAGACAGGTAGTGTTGGTTTCTATACCAGACAGGTAGTGTTGGTTTCTATACCAGACAGGTAGTGTTGGTTTCTCTACCAGACAGGTACCAGACAGGTAGTGTTGGTTTCTCTACCAGAAAGGTACCAGACAGGTAGTGTTGGTTTCTCTACCAGACAGGTACCAGACAGGTAGTGTTGGTTTCTCTACCAGACAGGTACCAGACAGGTAGTGTTGGTTTCTCTACCAGACAGGTACCAGACAGGTAGTGTTGGTTTCTCTACCAGACAGGTACCAGACAGGTAGTGTTGGTTTCTCTACCAGACAGGTACCAGACAGGTAGTGTTGGTTTCTCTACCAGACAGGTACCAGACAGGTAGTGTTGGTTTCTCTACCAGACAGGTACCAGACAGGTAGTGTTGGTTTCTATACCAGACAGGTAGTGTTGGTTTCTCAGAGGTTACTCTAAACATGGATCTGAGTCAGGGAGAAGAAAAGTGGAGTACTGTGATGGTGGAATATGGCTGCTTCTGGTGAGGAGACAGAGACAGCTGAACCTCCATCAGGGAGAGATGTGGTGTACTGTGGTGTCAGGGAGAGCAGAGCTGTGGTGTACTGGGCTGTGGTGTACTGTGGTGTCAGGTAGAGCAGAGCTGTGGTGTACTGAGCTGTGGTGTACTGTGGTGTCAGGGAGAGCAGAGCTGTGGTGTACTGTGGGGTCAGGGAGAGCAGAGGTGTGGTTTACTGGGCTGTGGTGTCAGGTAGAGCAGAGCTGTGGTGTACTGTGGTGTCAGGGAGAGCAGAGCTGTGGTGTACTGGGCTGTGGTGTACTGTGGTGTCAGGGAGAGCAGAGGTGTGGTGTACTGTGCTGTGGTGTACTGTGGTGTCAGGGAGAGCAGAGCTGTGGTTTACTGGGCTGTGGTGTACTGTGGTGTCAGGGAGAGCAGAGCTGTGGTGTACTGGGCTGTGGTGTACTGTGGTGTCAGGGAGAGCAGAGCTGTGGTGTACTGTGCTGTGGTGTACTGTGGTGTCAGGGAGAGCAGAGCTGTGGTTTACTGGGCTGTGGTGTACTGTGGTGTCAGGGAGAGCAGAGCTGTGGTTTACTGGGCTGTGGTGTACTGTGGTGTCAGGGAGAGCAGAGCTGTGGCGTACTGTGGTGTCAGGGAGAGCAGAGCTGTGGTTTACTGGGCTGTGGTGTACTGTGGTGTCAGGGAGAGCAGAGCTGTGGTGTACTGTGGTGTCAGGGAGAGCAGAGGTGTGGTGTACTGTGGTGTCAGGGAGAGCAGAGGTGTGGTTTACTGGGCTGTGGTGTACTGTGGTGTCAGGGTGAGCAGAGGTGTGGTTTACTGGGCTGTGGTGTACTGTGGTGTCAGGGAGAGCTGTGGTGTACTGCGGTGTCAGGGAGAGCAGAGGTGTGGTGTACTGTGGTGTCAGGGAGAGCTGTGGTGTACTGTGGTGTCAGGGAGAGCAGAGGTGTGGTTTACTGGGCTGTGGTGTACTGTGGTGTCAGGGAGAGCAGAGCTGTGGTGTACTGGGCTGTGGTGTACTGTGGTGTCAGGGAGAGCTGTGGTGTACTGTGGTGTCAGGGAGAGCAGAGGTGTGGTGTACTGTGGTGTCAGGGAGAGCTGTGGTGTACTGTGGTGTCAGGGAGAGCAGAGGTGTGGTTTACTGGGCTGTGGTGTCAGGGAGAGCAGAGCTGTGGTTTACTGGGCTGTGGTGTCAGGGAGAGCAGAGCTGTGGTTTACTGGGCTGTGGTGTCAGGGAGAGCAGAGCTGTGGTTTACTGGGCTGTGGTGTCAGAGAGAGCAGAGCTGTGGTGTCATGGAGAGCAGATGGATGGTTTTACTGGGCTGTGGTGTCAGGGAGAGCAGAGCTGTGGTGTCAGGGAGAGCAGATGGATGGTTTTACTGGGCTGTGGTGTCAGGGAGAGCAGAGCTGTGGTGTCAGGGAGAGCAGATGGATGGTTTTACTGGGCTGTGGTGTCAGGGAGAGCAGAGCTGTGGTGTCAGGGAGAGCAGATGGATGGTTTTACTGGGCTGTGGTTAGGGTTTGTGATGGGACACTGGAGAGAGCAGATGGATCAGTCAGCACAGCCACTGGAATAATCCTGTCAGTGGGAGGCTTGGCTTGTAGGAGCCAGAACGGCTCATAGGAGCAGGAGCCTATCGTTGTCATGTGAGGCAGCATGATGTACTAGTACACGGCCTGGGCAGGACGCTAGGTGTGAGGCAGCATGATGTACTAGTACACGGCCCTGGACAGGACGCTAGGTGTGAGGCAGCATGATGTACTAGTACACGGCCCTGGACAGGACGCTAGGTGTGACGCAGCATGATGTACTAGTACACGGCCCTGGACAGGACGCTAGGTGTGACGCAGCATGATGTACTAGTACACACCCTGGACAGGACGCTAGGTGTGAGGCAGCATGATGTACTAGTACACACCCTGGACAGGACGCTAGGTGTGAGGCAGCATGATGTACTAGTACACAGCCCTGGACAGGACGCTAGGTGTGAGGCAGCATGATGTACTAGTACACACCCTGGACAGGACGCTAGGTGTGAGGCAGCATGATGTACTAGTATACACCCTGGACAGGACGCTAAGTGTGAGGCAGCATGATGTACTAGTATACACCCTGGACAGGACGCTAGGTGTGAGGCAGCATGATGTACTAGTATACACCCTGGACAGGACGCTAGGTGTGAGGCAGCATGATGTACTAGTATACGGCCCTGGACAGGACGCTAGGTGTGAGGCAGCATGATGTACTAGTATACGGCCTGGGCAGGACGCTAGGTGTGAGGCAGCATGATGTACTAGTACACGGCCCTGGACAGGATGCTAGGTGTGAGACAGCATGATGTACTAGTACACGGCCTGGACAGGACGCTAGGTGTGAGGCAGCATGATGTACTAGTATACGGCCTGGACAGGACGCTAGGTGTGAGGCAGCATGATGTACTAGTATACGGCCTGGACAGGACGCTAGGTGTGAGGCAGCATGATGTACTAGTACACGGCCCTGGACAGGATGCTAGGTGTGAGACAGCATGATGTACTAGTACACGGCCTGGACAGGACGCTAGGTGTGAGGCAGCATGATGTACTAGTACACGGCCTGGACAGGACGCTAGGTGTGAGGCAGCATGATGTACTAGTATACACCCTGGACAGGACGCTAGGTGTGAGGCAGCATGATGTACTAGTACATGGCCTGGACAGGACGCTAGGTGTGAGGCAGCATGATGTACTAGTACAGGGCCCTGGACAGGACGCTAGGTGTGAGGCAGCATGATGTACTAGTACACACCCTGGACAGGACGCTAGGTGTGAGGCAGCATGATGTACTAGTACACGGCCTGGACAGGACGCTAGGTGTGAGGCAGCATGATGTACTAGTACACACCCTGGACAGGACGCTAGGTGTGAGGCAGCATGATGTACTAGTACACGGCCCTGGACAGGACGCTAGTTGTGAGGCAGCATGATGTACTAGTACACACCCTGGACAGGACGCTAGGTGTGAGGCAGCATGATGTACTAGTATACACCCTGGACAGGACGCTAGGTGTGAGGCAGCATGATGTACTAGTATACACCCTGGACAGGACGCTAGGTGTGAGGCAGCATGATGCACTAGTATACACCCTGGACAGGACGCTAGGTGTGAGGCAGCATGATGTACTAGTATACGGCCCTGGACAGGACGCTAGGTGTGAGGCAGCATGATGTACTAGTATACGGCCTGGACAGGACGCTAGGTGTGAGGCAGCATGATGTACTAGTACACGGCCCTGGACAGGATGCTAGGTGTGAGACAGCATGATGTACTAGTACACGGCCTGGACAGGACGCTAGGTGTGAGGCAGCATGATGTACTAGTACACGGCCTGGACAGGACGCTAGGTGTGAGGCAGCATGATGTACTAGTATACACCCTGGACAGGACGCTAGGTGTGAGGCAGCATGATGTACTAGTACATGGCCTGGACAGGACGCTAGGTGTGAGGCAGCATGATGTACTAGTACAGGGCCCTGGACAGGACGCTAGGTGTGAGGCAGCATGATGTACTAGTACACACCCTGGACAGGACGCTAGGTGTGAGGCAGCATGATGTACTAGTACACGGCCTGGACAGGACGCTAGGTGTGAGGCAGCATGATGTACTAGTACACACCCTGGACAGGACGCTAGGTGTGAGGCAGCATGATGTACTAGTACACGGCCCTGGACAGGACGCTAGTTGTGAGGCAGCATGATGTACTAGTACACGGCCCTGGACAGGACACTAGGTGTGAGGCAGCATGATGTACTAGTACACGGCCCTGGACAGGACACTAGGTGTGAGGCAGCATGATGTACTAGTACAGGGCCTGGACAGGACGCTAGGTGTGAGGCAGCATGATGTACTAGTACACACCCTGGACAGGACGCTAGGTGTGAGGCAGCATGATGTACTAGTACACACCCTGGACAGGACGCTAGGTGTGAGGCAGCATGATGTACTAGTACACGGCCTGGACAGGATGCTAGGTGTGAGGCAGCATGATGTACTAGTACACACCCTGGACAGGACGCTAGGTGTGATGCAGCATGATGTACTAGTACACGGCCCTGGACAGGACGCTAGTTGTGAGGCAGCATGATGTACTAGTACAGGGCCTGGACAGGACGCTAGGTGTGAGGCAGCATGATGTACTAGTACACGGCCCTGGACAGGACGCTAGTTGTGAGGCAGCATGATGTACTAGTACACGGCCCTGGACAGGACGCTAGGTGTGAGGCAGCATGATGTACTAGTACACGGCCTGGACAGGACGCTAGGTGTGAGGCAGCATGATGTACTAGTACACGCCCTGGACAGGACGCTAGGTGTGAGGCAGCATGATGTACTAGTACACGGCCTGGACAGGACGCTAGGTGTGAGGCAGCATGATGTACTAGTACACGGCCCTGGACAGGACGCTAGTTGTGAGGCAGCATGATGTACTAGTACACGGCCCTGGACAGGACACTAGGTGTGAGGCAGCATGATGTACTAGTACACACCCTGGACAGGACGCTAGGTGTGAGGCAGCATGATGTACTAGTACACGGCCCTGGACAGGACGCTAGGTGTGAGGCAGCATGATGTACTAGTATACGGCCTGGACAGGACACTAGGTGTGAGGCAGCATGATGTACTAGTACACGGCCTGGACAGGACGCTAGGTGTGAGGCAGCATGATGTACTAGTACACGGCCCTGGACAGGACGCTAGGTGTGAGGCAGCATGATGTACTAGTACACGGCCCTGGACAGGACACTAGGTGTGAGGCAGCATGATGTACTAGTACAGGGCCTGGACAGGACGCTAGGCGTGAGGCAGCATGATGTACTAGTACACGGCCCTGGACAGGACGCTAGGTGTGAGGCAGAGACGCATCCCATTTTTACGGTCTTTGATATGACTTGGCTGGGGGATCGAACTCCCAACCTTCACGATCTCAGGGCAGACACTCTAACCACAAGGCCTCGACAAGCTAGAAGAGGTAATCACATGAACTTGCCCAGTCACAACACAGCTAGTTCCTATATGTTTCACTAGTCTTGTTATGAGATAGTCCCTGTGTCCCAAGTCCATGTGACAAATGGCACCCTATTCCCTATGTCGGCACCAATAGGGTTCTGGTCAAGGAGCATTTCGCTAGGGAGGGTACCATGTGGGATGTGGACTTGGACCACTGAGACAGGGACTGCTGCTTCCCGGTCCTGAAACGAGACAGACCAAGGACCTGTCAAACACTGTCGGTTAGGTGAACTGAACCTCCGTAACAGCTCTCTGTCCCAAATGGCAGCCTAGGCCTTTACATACTCCCATTGGGCTCTGGTCAAAAGTAGTGCACTAGGGAATAGGGTGTGCACTATTCCGTATATGTTCCCATTGGTCTCTGGTCAAAGGTAGTGGACTAGGGAGGGTGCCATTTGTGACAGAGAGCTGTTCTGGAGCTCCATATCTCTGAAGGCAGATGACCTAACCGACGGTGTCCTAGGGCTGCTGGTCATATTGTAGGGTATGTAGATGTGGAGGAGCAGCAGTGTCCTAGGGCTGCTGGTCTTATTGTGGGGTATGTAGATGTGGAGGAGCAGCAGTGTCCTAGGGCTGCTGGTCTTATTGTGGGGTATGTAGATGTGGTGGGGTAGTGTCCTAGGGCTGCTGGTCTTATTGTGGGGAATGTAGATGTGGGGGAGCAGCAGTGTCCTAGGGCTGCTGGTCTTATTGTGGGGTATGTAGATGTGGGGGAGCAGCAGTGTCCTAGGGCTGCTGGTCTTATTGTGGGGTATGTAGATGTGGGGGAGTAGCAGTGTCCTAGGGCTGCTGGTCTTATTGTGGGGTATGTAGATGTGGGGGAGCAGCAGTGTCCTAGGGCTGCTGGTCTTATTGTAGGGTATGTAGATGTGGAGGAGCAGCAGTGTTCTAGGGCTGCTGGTCTTATTGTAGGGTATGTAGATGTGGAGGAGCAGCAGTGTTCTAGGGCTGCTGGTCTTATTGTGGGGTATGTAGATGTGGAGGAGCAGCAGTGTCCTAGGGCTGCTGGTCTTATTGTGGGGTGTGTAGATGTGGAGGAGCAGCAGTGTTCTAGGGCTGCTGGTCTTATTGTGGGGTATGTAGATGTGGAGGAGCAGCAGTGTCCTAGGGCTGCTGGCCTTATTGTGGGATATGTAGATGTGGAGGAGCAGCAGTTTTCTAGGGCTGCTGGTCTTATTGTGGGATATGTAGATGTGCTGGGGCGGCAGGTTTAAGGGGGGAGAAGAGGGATGTGCCTCATCATGCATTACCCAGAAGGCACAGTGTCACACAGAGTGATTTGTAATTACCGTAAAGCTATTTCTGACGGCAGGTTTGAGCTCAATAAATTGTCACCTTGGGAGATCACTGCCATTTTAGAGTCACTGAATATCAGGACATGGATTTATACGGATGGTCTCAAAACATTAAATATCTTAACTGAATATACTGAAATAGATTGTATATATTAAATATGTTACTGTATGTATTCGTCAGAAGTTCAACGTGTATTGTCCATGGTGTGAGTCCTCCCTACATGATGTTTGTCTGTTGCATTCCAGTGCTGACAACTCACCAACAATGTTTCACTTGGCAGTCAACTGCAGCGAGAGTTAAACCTGTTATCAACCCTCTCTCTGCCTGACCCCTACGTAGCTAGAGTTATACATGTTATCAACCCTCTCTCTGTCTGACCCCTACGTAGCTAGAGTTATACATGTTATCAACGCTCTCTCTAGAGTTATACATGTTATCAACGCTCTCTCTGCCTGACCCCTACGTAGCTAGAGTTATACATGTTATCAACGCTCTCTCTAGAGTTATACATGTTATCAACGCTCTCTCTAGAGTTATACATGTTATCAACGCTCTCTCTGCCTGACCCCTACGTAGCTAGAGTTATACATGTTATCAACCCTCTCTCTAGAGTTATACATGTTATCAACGCTCTCTCTAGAGTTATACATGTTATCAACCCTCTCTCTAGAGTTATACATGTTATCAACCCTCTCTCTAGAGTTATACATGTTATCAACCCTCTCTCTAGAGTTATACATGTTATCAACCCTCTCTCTAGAGTTATACATGTTATCAACCTCTCTAGAGTTAGCTAGAGTTATACATGTTATCAACACTCTCTCTAGAGTTATACATGAGTTATACATGTTATCAACTCTCTCTAGAGTTATACATGTTATCAACACTCTCTCTAGAGTTATACATGTTATCAACACTCT
The DNA here is from genome assembly GCF_036934945.1 of Oncorhynchus masou masou. Lineage (NCBI taxonomy): Eukaryota > Metazoa > Chordata > Actinopteri > Salmoniformes > Salmonidae > Oncorhynchus > Oncorhynchus masou. The sequence continues at coordinate 400 of NW_027010822.1, read as the reverse complement.
CTCTAGAGTTATACATGTTATCAATGCTCTCTCTCTAGAGTTATACATGTTATCAACGCTCTCATGTTATCAACGCTCTCTCTGCCTGACCCCCTACGTAGTTATACATGTTATCAACGCTCTCTCTAGAGTTATACATGTTATCAACCCTCTCTCTAGAGTTATACATGTTATCAACCCTCTCTCTAGAGTTATACATGTTATCAACGCTCTCTCTAGAGTTATACATGTTATCAACGCTCTCTCTAGCCATGTTACCCCTACGTAGCTAGAGTTATACATGTTATCAACCCTCTCTCTGCCTGACCCCTACGAGTTATACATGTTATCAACCCTCTCTCTAGAGTTATACATGTTATCAACCCTCTCTCTAGAGTTATACATGTTATCAACGCTCTCT
>NW_027010821.1:7500-28268 GCF_036934945.1 Oncorhynchus masou masou | reverse complement strand
AGTTCAATACCAGTGCAACAGTTTTGCTTCCGTCCCTCTCCTTGCCCCTACCTGGGCTCGAACCAGGGACCCTCTGCACACATCTACAACTGCCTCAAACGAAGCACCGTTACCTATCGTTCCACAAAAGCAGCGGCCCTTGCAGAGCAAGGGGAACTACTACTTCAGGTCTCAGAGAGAGTGACGCCACCGATTGAATCGCTATTAGCGCGCACCACCGCTACACTAGCTAGCCATTTCACACAGGTTACACTAGCATGGGCCACATGCAATGAATCTGTCAGTACCAATGCTGACAGTTCAGTAAATCACTCTGGAAATGAACTTATCATTACTTAGGCGCAACATGGAGCTAGCTCATATAAACATGTACATAGGTCCATATACAAAACATAAATGCACTGACTCACTGTACTGTAAGTCACTTTGGATAGGTGCGTCAGCTAAATGACCATATTACTAGCTAGGGCTATGTAGCTAGCTCATGTAAACATGTGCATGGCATGTGGTGCAAAGGAGGTTGGTGGCACCCTAATTGGGGAGGACGGGCTCGTGGTAACGGCTGGAGCGGAATGAATGGAATGGTATCAAACACATGGTTTCCATGGTTTCCATTGTTTGCAGGTGTTGGATGCCATTCCATTCGTTCCGCTCCATCATCTGCTAAATGACCATATTATTACTTGGGGGCTTGAAGTAATAGGAAAAGGTCTGTCATTTTAGTGTCTTCACTTACGTTGGAGTCCAGCAGGTCGATGCTGTCCAGGCTCTTGCTCCTGTGGATACGACCTTTGATCCTGCGTAGCGACGGCTTGGCCTGATGTATGCTGCTCACAGACGACGATGCAGAGATCGAGCCGCTCCCGTGTCCTAGCCCGTGACCGTGACCGTGTCCCTGACCTTGGCCTTGACCCCGGCTGGCTCTGCCGTGTGGGAGATTGCCGGGGTGGAGGAGGCTGGGGTGAATCCTGAGGACAAAAACATCCCATCAGGATCATCACACTGAACTCCGACAATAGAAAGAGAACGAGAATATAAATTGTCACTGAAGGAGGTCAAATCGGTTGCAGCAAAACTACAAACAATTGCCCCAGGTGCCTGTCTCTGGTGTTGGCAGTACTGTATTAATGCCCTGGCCTCTAGTGTTATCAGTACTGTGTCTTAGTGTCTGGCACTCTAGTGTTAGCAGTACTGTATTAATGCCTGGCCTCTAGTGTTATCAGTACTGTGTATTAGTGTCTGGCCTCTAGTGTTAGCAGTACTGTGTTAATGCCTGGCCTCTAGTGTTATCAGTACTGTGTCTTAGTGTCTGGCCTCTAGTGTTAGCAGTACTGTCTTAGTGCCTGGCCTCTAGTGTTAACAGTACTGTGTCTTAGTGTCTGGCCTCTAGTGTTAGCAGTACTGTATTAATGCCTGGCCTCTAGTGTTATCAGTACTGTGTCTTAGTGTCTGGCCTCTAGTGTTAGCAGTACTGTCTTAGTGCCTGGCCTCTAGTGTTAACAGTACTGTGTCTTAGTGTCTGGCCTCTAGTGTTAGCAGTACTGTATTAATGCCTGGCCTCTAGTGTTAGCAGTACTGTATTAATGCCTGGCCTCTAGTGTTATCAGTACTGTGTCTTAGTGTCTGGCCTCTAGTGTTAGCAGTACTGTGTCTTAGTGTCTGGCCTCTAGTGTTATCAGTACTGTGTCTTAGTGTCTGGCCTCTAGTGTTAACAGTACTGTGTCTTAGTGTCTGACCTCTAGTGTTAGCAGTACTGTGTCTTAGTGCCTGGCCTCTAGTGTTAGCAGTACTGTGTCTTAGTGCCTGGCCTCTAGTGTTAGCAGTACTGTATTAATGCCTGGCCTCTAGTGTTATCAGTACTGTGTCTTAGTGTCTGGCCTCTAGTGTTAGCAGTACTGTCTTAGTGTCTGGCCTCTAGTGTTAGCAGTACTGTCTTAGTGCCTGGCCTCTAGTGTTAGCAGTACTGTGTCTTAGTGTCTGGCCTCTAGTGTTAGCAGTACTGTGTCTTAGTGCCTGGCCTCTAGTGTTATCAGTACTGTGTCTTAGTGCCTGGCCTCTAGTGTTAGCAGTACTGTGTCTTAGTGTCTGGCCTCTAGTGTTAGCAGTACTGTGTCTTAGTGTCTGGCCTCTAGTGTTAACAGTACTGTGTCTTAGTGTCTGGCCTCTAGTGTTATCAGTACTGTGTCTTAGTGTCTGGCTTCTAGTGTTATCAGTACTGTGTCTTAGAGTCTGGCTCTAGTGTTATCAGTACTGTGTCTTAGTGTCTGGCCTCTAGTGTTAACAGTACTGTGTCTTAGTGCCTGGCTCTAGTGTTAACAGTACTGTGTCTTAGTGTCTGGCCTCTAGTGTTAACAGTACTGTGTCTTAGTGCCTGGCCTCTAGTGTTATCAGTACTGTGTCTTAGTGTCTGGCCTCTAGTGTTAACAGTACTGTGTCTTAGTGCCTGGCCTTCTAGTGTTATCAGTACTGTGTCTTAGTGTCTGGCCTCTAGTGTTAACAGTACTGTGTCTTAGTGTCTGGCCTTCTAGTGTTAACAGTACTGTGTCTTAGAGTCTGGCCTCTAGTGTTATCAGTACTGTGTCTTAGTGTCTGGCCTCTAGTGTTAACAGTACTGTGTCTTAGTGCCTGGCCTCTAGTGTTATCAGTACTGTGTCTTAGTGTCTGGCCTCTAGTGTTAACAGTACTGTGTCTTAGTGTCTGGCCTCTAGTGTTAACAGTACTGTGTCTTAGAGTCTGGCCTCTAGTGTTATCAGTACTGTGTCTTAGTGTCTGGCCTCTAGTGTTAACAGTACTGTGTCTTAGTGCCTGGCCTCTAGTGTTAACAGTACTGTGTATTAATGCCTGGCCTCTAGTGTTAGCAGTACTGTGTCTTAGTGCCTGGCCTCTAGTGTTAGCAGTACTGTGTCTTAGTGTCTGGCTTCTAGTGTTAACAGTACTGTGTCTTAGTGTCTGGCCTCTATGTTAGCAGTACTGTGTCTTAGTGTCTGGCCTCTAGTGTTAACAGTACTGTGTCTTAGTGCCTGGCCTCTAGTGTTAGCAGTACTGTGTCTTAGTGTCTGGCCTCTAGTGTTAGCAGTACTGTGTCTTAGTGCCTGGCCTCTAGTGTTATCAGTACTGTGTCTTAGTGTCTGGCCTCTAGTGTTAACAGTACTGTGTCTTAGTGTCTGGCCTCTAGTGTTAACAGTACTGTGTCTTAGAGTCTGGCATCTAGTGTTATCAGTACTGTGTCTTAGTGTCTGGCCTCTAGTGTTAACAGTACTGTGTCTTAGTGCCTGGCCTCTAGTGTTATCAGTACTGTGTCTTAGTGCCTGGCCTCTAGTGTTAGCAGTACTGTGTCTTAGTGCCTGGCCTCTAGTGTTATCAGTACTGTGTCTTAGTGTCTGGCCTCTAGTGTTAACAGTACTGTGTCTTAGTGCCTGGCCTCTAGTGTTATCAGTACTGTGTCTTAGTGTCTGGCCTCTAGTGTTAGCAGTACTGTGTCTTAGTGTCTGGCCTCTAGTGTTATCAGTACTGTGTCTTAGTGTCTGGCCTCTAGTGTTATCAGTACTGTGTCTTAGTGCCTGGCCTCTAGTGTTATCAGTACTGTGTCTTAGTGCCTGGCCTCTAGTGTTAACAGTACTGTGTCTTAGTGTCTGGCCTCTAGTGTTAACAGTACTGTGTCTTAGTGCCTGGCCTCTAGTGTTATCAGTACTGTGTCTTAGTGTCTGGCCTCTAGTGTTAACAGTACTGTGTCTTAGTGCCTGGCCTCTAGTGTTAACAGTACTGTGTCTTAGTGTCTGGCCTCTAGTGTTAGCAGTACTGTATTAATGCCTGGCCTCTAGTGTTATCAGTACTGTGTCTTAGTGTCTGGCCTCTAGTGTTAACAGTACTGTGTCTTAGTGTCTGGCCTCTAGTGTTAACAGTACTGTGTCTTAGAGTCTGGCTCTAGTGTTATCAGTACTGTGTCTTAGTGTCTGGCCTCTAGTGTTATCAGTACTGTGTCTTAGTGCCTGGCCTCTAGTGTTAACAGTACTGTGTCTTAGTGTCTGGCCTCTAGTGTTAGCAGTACTGTGTCTTAGTGTGTGGCCTCTAGTGTTAACAGTACTGTGTCTTAGTGCCTGGCCTCTAGTGTTAGCAGTACTGTGTCTTAGTGTCTGGCCTCTAGTGTTAGCAGTACTGTGTCTTAGTGCCTGGCCTCTAGTGTTATCAGTACTGTGTCTTAGTGTCTGGCCTCTAGTGTTAACAGTACTGTGTCTTAGTGTCTGGCCTCTAGTGTTAACAGTACTGTGTCTTAGAGTCTGGCATCTAGTGTTATCAGTACTGTGTCTTAGTGTCTGGCCTCTAGTGTTAACAGTACTGTGTCTTAGTGCCTGGCCTCTAGTGTTATCAGTACTGTGTCTTAGTGTCTGGCCTCTAGTGTTAACAGTACTGTGTCTTAGTGCCTGGCCTCTAGTGTTATCAGTACTGTGTCTTAGTGTCTGGCCTCTAGTGTTAACAGTACTGTGTCTTAGTGTCTGGCCTCTAGTGTTATCAGTACTGTGTCTTAGTGCCTGGCCTCTAGTGTTATCAGTACTGTGTCTTAGTGTCTGGCCTCTAGTGTTATCAGTACTGTGTCTTAGTGTCTGGCCTCTAGTGTTAGCAGTACTGTATTAATGCCTGGCCTCTAGTGTTAGCAGTACTGTGTCTTAGTGTCTGGCCTCTAGTGTTAACAGTACTGCGTCTTAGTGCCTGGCCTCTAGTGTTAGCAGTACTGTGTCTTAGTGCCTGGCCTCTAGTGTTAGCAGTACTGTGTCTTAGTGCCTGGCCTCTAGTGTTAGCAGTACTGTGTCTTAGTGTCTGGCCTCTAGTGTTAACAGTACTGTGTCTTAGTGCCTGGGCTCTAGTGTTAACAGTACTGTGTCTTAGTGCCTGGGCTCTAGTGTTAGCAGTACTGTGTCTTAGTGCCTGGCCTCTAGTGTTATCAGTACTGTGTCTTAGTGTCTGGCCTCTAGTGTTATCAGTACTGTGTCTTAGTGTCTGGCCTCTAGTGTTATCAGTACTGTGTCTTAGTGTCTGGCCTCTAGTGTTATCAGTACTGTGTCTTAGTGCCTGGCCTCTAGTGTTATCAGTACTGTGTCTTAGTGTCTTTGCCTCTAGTGTTATCAGTACTGTGTCTTAGTGTCTGGACTCTAGTGTTATCAGTTCTGTGTCTTAGTGTCTGGCCTCTAGTGTTAGCAGTACTGTCTTAGTGCCTGGTCTCTAGTGTTAGCAGTACTGTCTTAGTGTCTGGCCTCTAGTGTTAACAGTACTGTGTCTTAGTGTCTGGCCTCTAGTGTTATCAGTACTGTGTCTTAGTGTCTGGCCTCTAGTGTTAACAGTACTGTGTCTTAGTGTCTGGCCTCTAGTGTTAGCAGTACTGTCTTAGTGTCTGGCCTCTAGTGTTAACAGTACTGTGTCTTAGTGTCTGGCCTCTAGTGTTAGCAGTACTGTCTTAGTGTCTGGCCTCTAGTGTTAACAGTACTGTGTCTTAGTGTCTGGCCTCTAGTGTTATCAGTACTGTGTCTTAGTGTCTGGCCTCTAGTGTTATCAGTACTGTGTCTTAGTGTCTGGCCTCTAGTGTTATCAGTACTGTGTCTTAGTGTCTGGCCTCTAGTGTTAGCAGTACTGTCTCTTAGTGTCTGGCCTCTAGTGTTATCAGTACTGTGTCTTAGTGTCTTTGCCTCTAGTGTTAACAGTACTGTGTCTTAGTGCCTGGCCTCTAGTGTTATCAGTACTGTGTCTTAGTGCCTGGCCTCTAGTGTTAGCAGTACTGTGTCTTAGTGTCTGGCCTCTAGTGTTAGCAGTACTGTGTCTTAGTGTCTGGCCTCTAGTGTTAACAGTACTGTGTCTTAGTGTCTGGCCTCTAGTGTTAGCAGTACTGTGTCTTAGTGCCTGGCCTCTAGTGTTAGCAGTACTGTGTCTTAGTGTCTGGCCTCTAGTGTTAACAGTACTGTGTATTAATGCCTGGCCTCTAGTGTTAGCAGTACTGTGTCTTAGTGCCTGGCCTCTAGTGTTAGCAGTACTGTGTCTTAGTGTCTGGCTTCTAGTGTTAACAGTACTGTGTCTTAGTGTCTGGCCTCTAGTGTTAGCAGTACTGTGTCTTAGTGTCTGGCCTCTAGTGTTAACAGTACTGTGTCTTAGTGTCTGTCCTCTAGTGTTAGCAGTACTGTGTCTTAGTGCCTGGCCTCTAGTGTTAGCAGTACTGTGTCTTAGTGTCTGGCCTCTAGTGTTATCAGTACTGTGTCTTAGTGTCTGGCCTCTAGTGTTATCAGTACTGTGTCTTAGTGCCTGGCCTCTAGTGTTAGCAGTACTGTGTCTTAGTGTCTGGCCTCTAGTGTTAACAGTACTGTGTCTTAGTGTCTGGCCTCTAGTGTTAGCAGTACTGTGTCTTAGTGTCTGGCCTCTAGTGTTAACAGTACTGTGTCTTAGTGCCTGGCCTCTAGTGTTAGCAGTACTGTGTCTTAGTGTCTGGCCTCTAGTGTTAGCAGTACTGTGTCTTAGTGTCTGGCCTCTAGTGTTATCAGTACTGTCTTAGTGCCTGGCCCCTAGTGTTATCAGTACTGTGTCTTAGTGTCTGGCCTCTAGTGTTATCAGTACTGTGTTTTAGTGAATGAACCATAGTGTTAGCAGGTAGCTACGGAACCGTACGGCACTGGGCCAATTGTGCTCCGCCCTATGGTACTCCCAATCATGGCCGGTTGTGATACAGCCTGGAATCGAACGAGGGTCTGTAGTGACGCCTCTAGCACTGAGATGCAGTGCCTTACACCTCTGTGCCATTCGGGAACAGCCTCACTCAGTAAGGTGTGGTTACACCAGGCACTACTTCCAGTGATCAAACCAGAAGTCTGTGTTTCTCTTTGTCCCAAGTAGTGCAGGGAAGTCCCTCCCATAGGATAGTAGGAAAGGGGAAGGAGGAGAGACAGAACATGCTAGAGCAGGGGAATTGAACCCATGTAGTACTGGTGATCTAGAGGAGAGAGAACGTGCTAGAGCAGGGGAATTGAACCCATGTAGTACTGGTGATCTAGAGGAGAGAGAACGTGCTAGAGCAGGGAATTGAACCCATGTAGTACTGGTGATCTAGAGGAGAGAGAACGTGCTAGAGCAGGGGAATTGAACCCATGTAGTACTGGTGATCTAGAGGAGAGAGAACGTGCTAGAGCAGGGGAATTGAACCCATGTAGTACTGGTGATCTAGAGGAGAGAACATGCTAGAGCAGGGGTTTAACCCATTTAGTACTGGTGATCTAGAGGAGAGAGAACGTGCTAGAGCAGGCGAATTGAACCCATGTAGTACTGGTGATCTAGAGGAGAGAGCACGTGCTATAGCAGGGGAATTGAACCCATGTAGTACTGGTGATCTAGAGGAGAGAGAATGTAATAGAGCAGGGAATTGAACCCATATAGTACTGGTGATCTAGAGGCAACGGCTTAGACTCAATTTGTTCCTTATTTCAAATGTTATTTATTTATTTATTATTATGTTTAAAAAAAGTTAGTTTAGAGTTTTTATTCCTCTATATATATTTATTTTGGTTTATAAATGTTTTTCCCCAATTTCGTGATATCCAATTGGTAGATGCTCGAAGGTGGAAAGCCATGGGTCCTCTGAATCACGACCCCGCCAAGCCGCACTGCATCTTGACACACTGCTCACCTAACCTGGAAGCCAGCCGCACCAATGTGTCGGAGGAAACACAGTGAAGCTGGCGACCACAGTCAGCATGCATGCGCCCAGCCTGCCACTCTCGCGGTCGTGGCCGGCTACGACATTGCCTGGAATCAAACCCGGATCTGTAGTGACGCCTCTAGTACTGTGATGCAGTGTCTTAGACCACAGCGGCACTCGGGAAGGCTTTGACTGTCTTGACAGGACATGCTTAACCAGGATTTACTCTCAAACGATACTTGAGAGAGGAGAGGAAAGGGAGAGAGGAGAGAGGGAGAGGAAAGAGGGAAGAGGAGAGAGAGGAGAGAGGGAGAGGGAAAGGAGAGAAGAGAGACAGGAGAGAGGGAGAGAGGAGAGGGGAGGAAAGGGAGAGACGGGAGAGAGGGAGAGAGGAGAGAGGGAGAGACGGAGAGAGGGAGAGGGAAAGGGAGACAGGAGAGAGGGGAGAGGAAAGGGAGAGACATGAGAGAGGGAGAGACAGGATAGAGGGAGAGGAAAGGTAGAGGGAGAGACAGTAGAGAGGAGAGAGGGTAGAGATCCATTTCCATTTTAAGTGGCTGACTATGATACTCCAGAGGGTTTTGTGACTAAATGTTTAAAAGGTGGTGAAAGAAACAGAGAGGAATAATCTATGAGCGGAAACAGAGCGGTGAAGCTCTCAAAAAGAAAATGCCTTTTTAGATGGAGTTTCTGTGAGAAAATGTGTAACGCACGCATAATAACAGAACAACAGAGTTGAAAGGTCACTCCGGTCAGCGCTCACTCCTTCGACACCTGGAGCAATGAAAGACGCCAGGCGAGGGCTTTTTAGACAAATGCGACAGAGCCAAAGTGACTAAGACGAGCAGACCCAAGCTAGTCTTGCACAGTCAGAGGCCATCTCTTACAGGTTGATTCTAGAACGGACATCGGCCAATAGCCTTCAGGCAGGAAGTCAGTGAGTAACTTAATGCCTTCTGCTACAGTTGGATAGTGTCTATGTCACTAATGGTACCTTATTCCCTACATACTGTAATACTTTTGATCAGAGCCTTGTGGGTACTGGTCAAAGTAGTGCACTCTATAGAGAATAGCTCTGGTCAAAGTAGTACACTATATAGGGAATAGCTTTGGTCAAAGTAGTACACTATATAGGGAATAGCTCTGGTGAGAAGTAGTGCACTATATAGGGAATAGCTCTGGTGAGAAGAAGTGCACTATATAGGGAATAGCTCTGGTCAAAGTAGTACACTATATAGGAAATAGCTCTGGTCAAAAGTAGTACACTATATAGGGAATAGCTCTAGTCAAAGTAGTACACTATATAGGGAATAGCTCTGGTGAGAAGTAGTGCACTATATAGGGAATAGCTCTGGTGAGAAGTAGTGCACTATATAGGGAATAGCTCTGGTGAGAAATAGTGCACTATATAGGGAATAGCTCTGGTGAGAAGTAGTGCACTATATAGGGAATAGCTCTGGTGAAGTAGTGCACTATATAGGGAATAGCTCTGGTGAGAAATAGTGCACTATATAGGGAATAGGGTGCCATTTGGAGACGGACGTCCTAGTCTGTTTTTGATCTACATTGTTTAATAGAATACATGTACAGGTGTTATTATAACCGCCACTCTACGTGGAACACTGATTCATCAACACACACACACACACACACACACACACACACACACACACACACACACACACACACACACACACACACACACACACACACACACACACACACTGCACCCAGCAGGCTTTCAGAAGGTCAGGAGATCATTTACGTCTGTTCTGCTTACTGTAAGACTTCATCTTTTTGAAGGTAAAGCTCCACAGTCGAGTGGTTCAGCGATCTAAAGGCACTGCATCTCAGTGCTAGAGGCGTCACTACAGACCCTGGTTCAGCGGTCTAAAGACACTGCATCTCAGTGCTAGAGGCATCACTACAGACCCTGGTTCAGCGGTCTAAAGGCACTGCATCTCAGTGCTAGAGGCGTCACTACAGACCCTGGTTCAGCGGTCTAAAGGCACTGCATCTCACTGCTAGAGGCGTCACTACAGACCCTGGTTCAGCGGTCTAAAGACACTGCATCTCACTGCTAGAGGCGTCACTACAGACCCTGGTTCAGCGTCTAAAACACTGCATCTCACTGCTAGAGGCGTCACTACAGACCCTGGTTCAGCGGTCTAAAGGCACTGCATCTCAGTGCTAGAGGCGTCACTACAGACCCTGGTTCAGCGGTCTAAAAAACTGCATCTCACTGCTACACCCTGGTTCAGCGGTCTAAAACACTGCATCTCAGTGCTAGAGGTGTCACTACAGACCCTGGTTCAGCGGTCTAAAACACTGCATCTCACTGCTAGAGGCGTCACTACAGACCCTGGTTCAGCGGTCTAAAGGCACTGCATCTCAGTGCTAGAGGCATCACTACAGACCCTGGTTCAGCGGTCTAAAGACACTGCATCTCACTGCTAGAGGCGTCACTACAGACCCTGGTTCAGCGGTCTAAAGACACTGCATCTCACTGCTAGAGGCGTCACTACAGACCCTGGTTCAGCGGTCTAAAGACACTGCATCTCAGTGCTAGAGGTGTCACTACAGACCCTGGTTCAGCGGTCTAAAGACACTGCATCTCAGTGCTAGAGGCGTCACTACAGACCCTGGTTCAGCGGTCTAAAACACTGCATCTCAGTGCTAGAGGCGTCACTACAGACCCTGGTTCAGCGGTCTAAAACACTGCATCTCACTGCTACACCCTGGTTCAGCGGTCTAAAACACTGCATCTCAGTGCTAGAGGTGTCACTACAGACCCTGGTTCAGCGGTCTAAAACACTGCATCTCAGTGCTAGAGGCGTCACTACAGACCCTGGTTCAGCGGTCTAAAACACTGCATCTCAGTGCTAGAGGTGTCACTACAGACCCTGGCTCAGCGGTCTAAAGACACTGCATCTCAGTGCTAGAGGCGTCACTACAGACCCTGGTTCAGCGGTCTAAAGACACTGCATCTCAGTGCTAGAGGTGTCACTACAGACCCTGGTTCAGCGGTCTAAAGGCACTGCATCTCAGTGCTAGAGGCGTCACTACAGACCCTGGTTCAGCGGTCTAAAGGCACTGCATCTCACTGCTAGAGGCGTCACTACAGACCCTGGTTCAGCGGTCTAAAGACACTGCATCTCAGTGCTAGAGGTGTCACTACAGACCCTGGTTCAGCGGTCTAAAACACTGCATCTCACTGCTAGAGGCGTCACTACAGACCCTGGTTCAGCGGTCTAAAACACTGCATCTCACTGCTAGAGGCGTCACTACAGACCCTGGTTCAGCGGTCTAAAACACTGCATCTCACTGCTAGAGGCGTCACTACAGACCCTGGTTCAGCGGTCTAAAACACTGCATCTCACTGCTAGACCCTGGTTCAGCGGTCTAAAACACTGCATCTCAGTGCTAGAGGCGTCACTACAGACCCTGGTTCAGCGGTCTAAAGACACTGCATCTCACTGCTAGAGGCGTCACTACAGACCCTGGTTCAGCGGTCTAAAGACACTGCATCTCACTGCTAGAGGCGTCACTACAGACCCTGGTTCAGCGGTCTAAAGACACTGCATCTCAGTGCTAGAGGCGTCACTACAGACCCTGGTTCAGCGGTCTAAAACACTGCATCTCACTGCTACACCCTGGTTCAGCGGTCTAAAACACTGCATCTCAGTGCTAGAGGTGTCACTACAGACCCTGGTTCAGCGGTCTAAAACACTGCATCTCAGTGCTAGAGGCGCTACCACAGACCCTGGTTCAGCGGTCTAAAACACTGCATCTCAGTGCTAGAGGTGTCACTACAGACCCTGGCTCAGCGGTCAAAGACACTGCATCTCAGTGCTAGAGGCGTCACTACAGACCCTGGTTCAGCGGTCTAAAGACACTGCATCTCAGTGCTAGAGGTGTCACTACAGACCCTGGTTCAGCGGTCTAAAGGCACTGCATCTCAGTGCTAGAGGCGTCACTACAGACCCTGGTTCAGCGGTCTAAAGGCACTGCATCTCACTGCTAGAGGCGTCACTACAGACCCTGGTTCAGCGGTCTAAAGACACTGCATCTCAGTGCTAGAGGTGTCACTACAGACCCTGGTTCAGCGGTCTAAAGGCACTGCATCTCACTGCTAGAGGCGTCACTACAGACCCTGGTTCAGCGGTCCAAAGACACTGCATCTCACTGCTAGAGGCGCTACTACAGACCCTGGTTCAAAGGTCTAAAACACTGCATCTCACTGCTAGAGGCGTCACTACAGACCCTTGTTCAGCGGTCGAAAGGCACTGCATCTCACTGCTAGAGGCGTCACTACAGACCCTGGTTCAGCGGTCTAAAACACTGCATCTCACTGCTAGAGGCGTCACTACAGACCCTGGTTCAGCGGTCTAAAACACTGCATCTCAGTGCTAGAGGCGTCACTACAGACCCTGGTCCAGTTGTCTAAAACACTGCATCTCAGTGCTAGAGGCGTCACTACAGACCCTGGTTCAGCGGTCTAAAACACTGCATCTCAGTGCTAGAGGCGTCACTACAGACCCTGGTTCAGCGGTCTAAAACACTGCATCTCACTGCTAGAGGCGTCACTACAGACCCTGGTTCAGCGGTCTAAAACACTGCATCTCACCGCTAGAGGAGTCACTACAGACACTTGTTCAGCGGTCGAAAGGCACTGCATCTCACTGCTAGAGGCGTCACTACAGACCCTGGTTCAGCGGTCTAAAACAATGCATCTCACTGCTAGAGGCGGCCACTACAGACCCTGGTTCAGCGGTCTAAAACACTGCATCTCAGTGCTAGTGGCGTCACTACAGACCCTGGTCCAGTTGTCTAAAACACTGCATCTCAGTGCAAAGAGGCGTCACTACAGACCCTGGTTCAGCGGTCTAAAACACTGCATCTCACTGCTAGAGGCGCCACTACAGACCCTGGTTCAGCGGTCTAAAACACTGCATCTCACTGCTAGAGGCGTCACTACAGACCCTGGTTCAGCGGTCTAAAACACTGCATCTCACTGCTAGAGGCGTCACTACAGACCCTGGTTCAGCGGTCTAAAACACTGCATCTCAGTGCTAGAGGCGTCACTACAGACCCTGGTTCAGCGGTCTAAAACACTGCATCTCACTGCTAGAGGCGTCACTACAGACCCTGGTTCAGCGGTCTAAAGGCACTGCATCTCACTGCTAGAGGCGTCACTACAGACCCTGGTTCAGCGGTCTAAAGACACTGCATCTCACTGCTAGAGGCGTCACTACAGACCCTGGTTCAGCGGTCTAAAACACTGCATCTCACTGCTAGAGGCGTCACTACAGACCCTGGTTCAGCGGTCTAAAGGCACTGCATCTCAGTGCTAGAGGCGTCACTACAGACCCTGGTTCAGCGGTCTAAAAACTGCATCTCACTGCCACACCCTGGTTCAGCGGTCTAAAACACTGCATCTCAGTGCTAGAGGTGTCACTACAGACCCTGGTTCAGCGGTCTAAAACACTGCATCTCACTGCTAGAGGCGTCACTACAGACCCTGGTTCAGCGGTCTAAAGGCACTGCATCTCAGTGCTAGAGGCATCACTACAGACCCTGGTTCAGCGGTCTAAAGACACTGCATCTCACTGCTAGAGGCGTCACTACAGACCCTGGTTCAGCGGTCTAAAGACACTGCATCTCACTGCTAGAGGCGTCACCACAGACCCTGGTTCAGCGGTCTAAAGCACTGCATCTCAGTGCTAGAGGTGTCACTACAGACCCTGGTTCAGCGGTCTAAAGCACTGCATCTCAGTGCTAGAGGCGTCACTACAGACCCTGGTTCAGCGGTCTAAAACACTGCATCTCAGTGCTAGAGGCGTCACTACAGACCCTGGTTCAGCGGTCTAAAACACTGCATCTCACTGCTACACCCTGGTTCAGCGGTCTAAAACACTGCATCTCAGTGCTAGAGGTGTCACTACAGACCCTGGTTCAGCGGTCTAAAACACTGCATCTCAGTGCTAGAGGCGTCACTACAGACCCTGGTTCAGCGGTCTAAAACACTGCATCTCAGTGCTAGAGGTGTCACTACAGACCCTGGCTCAGCGGTCTAAAGACACTGCATCTCAGTGCTAGAGGCGTCACTACAGACCCTGGTTCAGCGGTCTAAAGACACTGCATCTCAGTGCTAGAGGTGTCACTACAGACCCTGGTTCAGCGGTCTAAAGGCACTGCATCTCAGTGCTAGAGGCGTCACTACAGACCCTGGTTCAGCGGTCTAAAGGCACTGCATCTCACTGCTAGAGGCGTCACTACAGACCCTGGTTCAGCGGTCTAAAGACACTGCATCTCAGTGCTAGAGGTGTCACTACAGACCCTGGTTCAGCGGTCTAAAACACTGCATCTCACTGCTAGAGGCGTCACTACAGACCCTGGTTCAGCGGTCTAAAACACTGCATCTCACTGCTAGAGGCGTCACTACAGACCCTGGTTCAGCGGTCTAAAACACTGCATCTCACTGCTAGAGGCGTCACTACAGACCCTGGTTCAGCGGTCTAAAACACTGCATCTCACTGCTAGACCCTGGTTCAGCGGTCTAAAACACTGCATCTCAGTGCTAGAGGCTCACTACAGACCCTGGTTCAGCGGTCTAAAGACACTGCATCTCACTGCTAGAGGCGTCACTACAGACCCTGGTTCAGCGGTCTAAAGACACTGCATCTCACTGCTAGAGGCGTCACTACAGACCCTGGTTCAGCGGTCAAAGACACTGCATCTCAGTGCTAGAGGCGTCACTACAGACCCTGGTTCAGCGGTCTAAAACACTGCATCTCACTGCTACACCCTGGTTCAGCGGTCTAAAACACTGCATCTCTCAGTGCTAGAGGTGTCACTACAGACCCTGGTTCAGCGGTCTAAAACACTGCATCTCAGTGCTAGAGGCGTCACTACAGACCCTGGTTCAGCGGTCTAAAACACTGCATCTCAGTGCTAGAGGTGTCACTACAGACCCTGGCTCAGCGGTCTAAAGACACTGCATCTCAGTGCTAGAGGCGTCACTACAGACCCTGGTTCAGCGGTCTAAAGACACTGCATCTCAGTGCTAGAGGTGTCACTACAGACCCTGGTTCAGCGGTCTAAAGGCACTGCATCTCAGTGCTAGAGGCGTCACTACAGACCCTGGTTCAGCGGTCTAAAGGCACTGCATCTCACTGCTAGAGGCGCCACTACAGACCCTGGTTCAGCGGGGTCTAAAGACACTGCATCTCAGTGCTAGAGGTGTCACTACAGACCCTGGTTCAGCGGTCTAAAGGCACTGCATCTCACTGCTAGAGGCGTCACTACAGACCCTGGTTCAGCGGCTCAAAGACACTGCATCTCACTGCTAGAGGCGTCACTACAGACCCTGGTTCAAAGGTCTAAAACACTGCATCTCACTGCTAGAGGCGTCACTACAGACCCTTGTTCAGCGTGTCGAAAGGCACTGCATCTCACTGCTAGAGGCGTCACTACAGACCCTGGTTCAGCGGTCTAAAACACTGCATCTCACTGCTAGAGGCGTCACTACAGACCCTGGTTCAGCGGTCTAAAACACTGCATCTCAGTGCTAGAGGCGTCACTACAGACCCTGGTCCAGTTGTCTAAAACACTGCATCTCAGTGCTAGAGGCGTCACTACAGACCCTGGTTCAGCGGTCTAAAACACTGCATCTCAGTGCTAGAGGCGTCACTACAGACCCTGGTTCAGCGGTTCTAAAACACTGCATCTCACTGCTAGAGGCGCTCACTACAGACCCTGGTTCAGCGGTTCAAAACACTGCATCTCACCGCTAGAGGAGTCACTACAGACACTTGTTCAGCGGTCGAAAGGCACTGCATCTCACTGCTAGAGGCGTCACTACAGACCCTGGTTCAGCGGTCTAAAACAATGCATCTCACTGCTAGAGGCGTCACTACAGACCCTGGTTCAGCGGTCTAAAACACTGCATCTCAGTGCTAGTGGCGTCACTACAGACCCTGGTCCAGTTGTCTAAAACACTGCATCTCAGTGCTAAGAGGCGTCACTACAGACCCTGGTTCAGCGGTCTAAAACACTGCATCTCACTGCTAGAGGCGTCACTACAGACCCTGGTTCAGCGGTTCAAAACACTGCATCTCACTGCTAGAGGCGTCACTACAGACCCTGGTTCAGCGGTCAAAACACTGCATCTCACTGCTAGAGGCGTCACTACAGACCCTGGTTCAGCGGTCTAAAACACTGCATCTCAGTGCTAGAGGCGTCACTACAGACCCTGGTTCAGCGGTCTAAAACACTGCATCTCACTGCTAGAGGCGTCACTACAGACCCTGGTTCAGTGGTCTAAAACACTGCATCTCAGTGCTAGAGGCGTCACTACAGACCCTGGTTCAGCGGTCTAAAACACTGCATCTCACTGCTACACCCTGGTTCAGCGGTCTAAAACACTGCATCTCAGTGCTAGAGGTGTCACTACAGACCCTGGTTCAGCGGTCTAAAGACACTGCATCTCAGTGCTAGAGGCGTCACTACAGACCCTGGTTCAGCGGTCTAAAGACACTGCATCTCAGTGCTAGAGGTGTCACTACAGACCCTGGTTCAGCGGTCTAAAGGCACTGCATCTCAGTGCTAGAGGCGTCACTACAGACCCTGGTTCAGCAGTCTAAAGGCACTGCATCTCACTGCTAGAGGCGCCACTACAGACCCTGGTTCAGCGGTCAAAGACACTGCATCTCAGTGCTAGAGGTGTCACTACAGACCCTGGTTCAGCGGTCTAAAGGCACTGCATCTCAGTGCTAGAGGCGTCACACAGACCCTGGTTCAGCAGTCTAAAGGCACTGCATCTCACTGCTAGAGGCGTCACTACAGACCCTGGTTCAGCGGTCTAAAACACTGCATCTCACTGCTAGAGGCCACTACAGACCCTGGTTCAGCGGTCTAAAACACTGCATCTCACTGCTAGAGGCGTCACTACAGACCCTGGTTCAGCGGTCTAAAACACTGCATCTCACTGCTAGACCCTGGTTCAGCGGTCTAAAACACTGCATCTCAGTGCTAGAGGCGTCACTACAGACCCTGGTTCAGCGGTCTAAAACACTGCATCTCACTGCTAGAGGCGTTACCACAGACCCTTGTTCAGCGGTCGAAAGGCACTGCATCTCACTGCTAGAGGCGTCACTACAGACCCTGGTTCAGCGGTCTAAAACACTGCATCTCACTGCTAGAGGCGTCACTACAGACCCTGGTTCAGCGGTCTAAAACACTGCATCTCAGTGCTAGAGGCGTCACTACAGACCCTGGTCCAGTTGTCTAAAACACTGCATCTCAGTGCTAGAGGCGTCACTACAGACCCTGGTTCAGCGGTCAAAACACTGCATCTCACTGCTAGAGGCGTCACTACAGACCCTGGTTCAGCGGTCTAAAACACTGCATCTCACTGCTAGAGGCGTCACTACAGACCCTGGTTCAGCGGTCTAAAACACTGCATCTCACTGCTAGAGGCGTCACTACAGACCCTGGTTCAGCGGTCTAAAACACTGCATCTCACTGCTAGACCCTGGTTCAGCGGTCTAAAACACTGCATCTCAGTGCTAGAGGCGTCACTACAGACCCTGGTTCAGCGGTCTAAAACACTGCATCTCACTGCTAGAGGGCGTCACTACAGACCCTTGTTCAGCGGTCGAAAGGCACTGCATCTCACTGCTAGAGGCGTCACTACAGACCCTGGTTCAGCGGTCTAAAACACTGCATCTCACTGCTAGAGGCGTCACTACAGACCCTGGTTCAGCGGTCTAAAACACTGCATCTCAGTGCTAGAGGCGTCACTACAGATCCTGGTCCAGTTGTCTAAAACACTGCATCTCAGTGCTAGAGGCGTCACTACAGACCCTGGTTCAGCGGTCTAAAACACTGCATCTCACTGCTAGAGGCGTCACTACAGACCCTGGTTCAGCGGTCTAAAACACTGCATCTCACTGCTAGAGGCGTCACTACAGACCCTGGTTCAGCGGTCTAAAACACTGCATCTCACTGCTAGAGGCGCCACTACAGACCCTGGTTCAGCGGTCAAAACACTGCATCTCAGTGCTAGAGGCGTCACTACAGACCCTGGTTCAGCTGTCTAAAACACTGCATCTCAGTGCTAGAGGCGCCACTACAGACCCTGGTTCAGCGGTCTAAAGGCACTGCATCTCTGTGCTAGAGGCGTCCCTACAGACCCTGGTTCGATTCCAAGCTGTAGTGTTTGGGTTTGTCCGGGGTAGGCCGTCATTATAAATAAGCAGACCATCAGCAGAACCTCTATCAGCAGGCCATCAACAGAACCTCTATCAGCAGGCCATCAACAGAACCTCTAACAGCAGGCCATCAACAGAACCTCTATCAGCAGGCCATCAACAGAACCTCTATCAGCAGGCCATCAACAGAACCTCTATCAGCAGGCCATCAACAGAACCTCTATCAGCAGGCCATCAACAGAACCTCTAACAGCAGGCCATCAACAGAACCTCTATCAGCCGGCCATCAACAGAACCTCTATCAGCAGACCATCAACAGAACCTCTATCAGCAGGCCATCAACAGAACCTCTATCAGCAGGCCATCAACAGAACCTCTATCAGCAGGCCATCAACAGAACCTCTATCAGCAGACCATCAACAGAACCTCTATCAGCAGGCCATCAACAGGACCTCTATCAGCAGACCATCAACAGAACCTCTATCAGCAGGCCATCAACAGAACCTCTATCAGCAGACCATCAACAGAACCTCTATCAGCAGACCATCAACAGAACCTCTATCAGCAGGCCATCAACAGGACCTCTTATTTATATTGTTCTCTAAGTACTTCTTCATTCACACACACACACACACACACACACACACACACACACACACACACACACACACACACACACACACACACACACACACACACACACACACACACACACACACACACACACACACACACACAGCGTCTTTATTCATAACATACACACACTCATATACATCTCATAGCATACACACTCACAGTGTGGCCAGTGTTTGACGTAGTGTTTGGTAACTATTGGCGACGCTGGGAACAGCAGCGTGCATCAGAGAGGCAGCAGAGATGTGTATGTAGAGACAGAGACTGGGAAATCTCAAGCTAGACACTGTGTGTAGAAACAATCTCCTTTTTCATTAGAAGGAGGCTGTCTAGCAGTAACATGGTTAAACAGCGCCTTCAGAAAGTGTTCATACCCCTGGACTTATTCCACATTTTGTTCTGTTACAGCCTGAATTCAAAATGGATTACAGAGATGTTTTTTCCTCACCCATCTACACAATACCCCAGAATGACAAAGTGAAAACATGTTTTTATGTGAATGTTAGCAAATGTATTGATAATTTAAATACAGAAATATATCATTTACATTGTATTCACACCCTGCGTTGTTTGCCAGGGCTGGTTGAGTCATACCCAAGAAGACTCGAGGCTGTAATCGCTGCCAAAGGTGCTTCAACAAAATACTGAGTATAGGGTCTGAATACTTATGTAAATGATATTTCCGTGTTTTATTCTAAAAAGAATTGCAATAATTTATAAAAACTTGTTTTTGCTTTTCATTATGGGGTATTGTGATGTCATTATGGGGTATTGTGATGTCATTATGGGGTATTGTGATGTCATTATGGGGTATTGTGTGTAGATTGATGAGGGGGAAACAACGATTTAATCCATTTTAGAATAAGGCTGTAACGTAATAAAGTGTAAAAAGCTTCAAAGGGGTCTGAATACTTTCCTAATGCACTGTATCTAGCACTAACCACTTAGCATGTAATTAGCCCTAAAGCCACTTAGCATGTAACTGGCCCTAACCACTTAGCATGTAACTAGCCCTAAAGCCACTTAGCATGTAACTGGCCCTATCCACTTAGCATGTAACTAGCCCTAATCACTTAGCATGTAACTAGCCCTATCCACTTAGCATGTAACTAGCCCTAACCACTAAGCATATAACTAGCCCTAACCACTTAGCATGTAACTAGCCCTAACCACTTAGCATGTAACTAGCCCTATCCACTTAGCATGTAACTAGCCCTAAAGCCACTTAGCATGTAACTAGCCCTAACCACTTAGCATGTAACTAGCCCTAACCACTTAGCATGTAACTAGCCCTATCCACTTAGCATGTAACTAGCCCTAACCACTTAGCATGTAACTAGCCCTAACCACTTAGCATGTAACTAGCCCTATCCACTTAGCATGTAACTAGCCCTAACCACTTCTAGCATGTAACTAGCACTAACACATTGTAGGTAAATAAGATCAATGTCCCATTATGATGCACACAGATCCAGTACAGAGTGATAATGTAGTTCAGTACAGAGGGTGGTAAATGTACTGTAGTGTACAGAGGGGGGTAATGTACTGTAGTTCAGTATAGAGGTGGTAAATGTACTGTAGTCCAGTATAGAGGGCGGTAATGTACTGTAGTCCAGTACAGAGGGTGGTAATGTACTGTACATAGGGTGGTAATGTACTGTAGTCCAGTATAGAGGGTGGTAATGTGCTGTAGTTCAGTACAGAGGGGGGTAATGTACTGTAGTCCAGTATAGAGGGTGGTAATGTACTGTAGTCCAGTATAGAGGGTGGTAATGTACTGTAGTCCAGTACAGAGGGTGGTAATGTACTGTACATAGGGTGGTAATGTACTGTAGTCCAGTATAGAGGGTGGCAATGTACTGTAGTCCAGTATAGAGTGGTAATGTACTGTAGTCCAGTACAGAGGGGGGTAATGTACTGTAGTGTACAGAGGGGGTAATGTACTGTAGTCCAGTATAGAGGGTGGTAATGTACTGTAGTCCAGTACAGAGGGTGGTAATGTACTGTAGTCCAGTATAGAGGGCGGCAATGTACTGTAGTCCAGTATAGAGGGTGGTAATGTACTGTAGTCCAGTATAGAGGGTGGCAATGTACTGTAGTCCAGTATAGAGGGCGGTAATGTACTGTAGTCCAGTATAGAGGGTGGTAAATGTACTGTAGTCCAGTATAGAGGGTGGTAATGTACTGTAGTTCAGTATAGAGGGTGGTAATGTACTGTAGTGTACAGAGGGTGGTAATGTACTGTACTGTCT
>NW_027010820.1:20000-22500 GCF_036934945.1 Oncorhynchus masou masou | reverse complement strand
CTCTAACCACTAGTCTACCCTGCCGCACCTCCACTCTAACCACTAGTCTACCTGCCGCCCTACACTCTAACCACTAGTCTACCCTGCCGCCCCTCCCACTCCTAACCACTAGGCTATCCTGCCTCCTCTACCTCTAACCACTAGTCCACCTTCCGCCCCTCCCACTCTAACCACTAGTCTACCCTGCCGCCCCTCCACTCTAACCACTAGGCTACCTGCCGCTCCAGCGGACTGACAGAGAGCGATTCTTCTTCACCTCCACCTCTTCCTGTCTGAAGTCAGACGGATATTTGATCAAACCGGAGGCAAAATCTGATAATGAATTGTCATTGAACGAGTTTAGCCATTTTAAAACTTTTTCGAATTGGACTCATCTGTAGACATAGAATGTGTCCCGAAAGTGCACCCTGTTTCCTAAGTAGTGTACTCCGTTTTGACCAGGGACCACTGTGTAGAATATGATACCGTTTGGGTCACTGCCATACAAACCTTAATGGAAAACAACCTACACACCGAGCAGCCCACCTCCCAGAATCCATTTCCACTTCGGAAGAAAGGAGTGGGATAATGTGAAACATTGTTTTCTTATCTTCCTGTCTTGAGTGGATCGGGATTTCAGTCGTGGGATGACAAATCACTGGGATGCACAGATTAAACATTCATCAGCCGGAGGGGTAGTAATTGTTTAGTTTTTTTTTGTGCAGAAGTGTTGTCGCAAAAAAACAACCAAAAAAACCCACCAGATATTTAATGTATCACCGTATATGTTGGATAACATCTGGTGCTGCCTCTGAAATCTCACAGGCACAAGCGTTCCGCACTGATAGTGTGTTTCGGGAACATTGTAATTACAAATAAATCCTGCGCTGTGGTCGGCTGTTAGCGCCGCATCCGCCCTCCCCCCCTTTCGCTCCTGACGCCGACGCAGCCTACAGAACAGATTAACCGGGGAGCGAGAGGTGTTCCTGTTATCTGGTTTACTGTCTGATGTGAGACTCAGATTAGGGATTGGGATGTTAGACAGGATTGGACATGCGGAGAAACATCAGGACAGCTCGTTCACACACCAGAAGAAACAGTAGTGTACTGTGTCAGTTTGCATGTTATTAAGGAATGTATTAAATGATATTATATTGAAGCAGCATTAAGGACACATAGATAGTGTTTCTGTTCCAGATGTTATCTACCATAAAGCCTATTACAGTTCATGACCCTAGTTCTCGTGTTATTTCTTTGTTTTAGTTGGTCAGGACGTGAGTTGGGTGGGTATTCTGTGTTTTAGGTTTCTAGGTTGGGTTTCTTGTTTGGCCTGATATGGTTCTCAATCAGAGGCAGGTGTTAGTCATTGTCTCTGATTGGGAACCATATTTAGGTAGCCTGTTTTGTATTGTGGTTGGTGGGTTGTGTCTATGTGATGTTGCATGTTATAGCACTCAGTTTTGATAGCGGTCACGATCGTTTTGTTATTTTGTTTATTGGTTTAGTGTACCCGTGTTTTTCGTCCATCATTGAAAGTATGAGTTCACAGCACGCTGCGCTTTGGTCTCCTCACTACGACGACCGTGACAGCGAGGTCCAACAGTATTTGGACAGTGACACCTGTTCTGTTGTTTTGGCTCTGTAATCTGTAATCTGTAATCTGTAATCCAGCACTGTTGTATTTTGAAATGATACGATGACTGTGAGTTTGAGGAAATCGCAGGTATTTTCATCCATATCGGGTGAAAAGGTTTAGAAATTACAACACTTTGGATACAAATAGTCCCTCCATTTTAGTGTACAACAAGTATTTGAATAAATTAACTTCTATGTGAATTAACAAATTCAAAAAGTGTAGTATTTAGTCCAATATTCCCGAGCACAAAACCATGATTACCAGTATAATTATGAATTATATCGCATGTAATAATAGTAAAAATAAAACAAATACAAATTCATCCAACAAATTAATATCAGTTTGTATCGTTTCAAATACAAAATGTGGACTACATAGCCAAAACAACCCAAATATGTGTTATAACCATGTTATAACTCACAGTATGTGTTACTGTCCCAGTCCTGTTATAACTGTGTTATAACTCACAGTATGTGTTACTGTCCCAGTCCTGCTATAACTCACAGTATGTGTTACTGTCCCAGTGCTGTTATAACTCACAGTATGTGTTACTGTCCCAGTCCTGTTATAACTCACAGTATGTGTTACTGTCCCAGTCCTGTTATAACTCACAGTATGTGTTACTGTCCCAGTCCTGTTATAACTCACAGTATGTGTTACTGTCCCAGTCCTGTTATAACTCACAGTATGTGTTACTGTCCCAGTCCTGTTATAACTGTGTTATAACTCACAGTATGTGTTACTGTCCCAGTCCTGTTATAACTGTGTTATAACTCACAGTATGTGTTACTGTCCCAGTCCTATTATAACTCACAGTATGTGTTACTGTCCCAGTCCTGTTATAACTCACAGTATGTGTTACTGTCCCAGTCCTGTTATAACTCA
>NW_027010820.1:0-17500 GCF_036934945.1 Oncorhynchus masou masou | reverse complement strand
AGAGAGAGAGAGAGAGAGAGGGAGAGAGAGAGGTATATAGCGAGAGATAGAAAGAGAGAGAGAGGACAGGAGAGAGAGAGGAAGAGAGAGAGAGTATTAGATAGCGATATATAGCAAATCTGAAATAAAACATAAATTAATAGACTTTAAACAAATACATTCTGTCGTTGATCAACCCCATGCCATGATTAGACACTGAAAAACACACCAATCTCTTTCATCATTTCTTGAAACAAAATATTTTTGTTTGGATGTTTATAACTACAGTACCAGTCAAACGTGTGGATACACCTACTCATTCAAGGGTTCTCCCATGGTCATACAGCCTGTTTGCAAGATCAAATATTTTTGGTTAGTTGGAAATTGTAATTCAAGGATGAGAAATTATAAACGAGCAGCAAAGTGTCTGTACTGGAAATAACTCTCTATTCCTTATGGTCAACATGGTTAAATAAATCCCTATTCCTTATGGTCAACATGGTTAAATAAATCCCTATTCCTTATGGTCAACATGGTTACATAACTCCATATTCCTTATGGTCAACATGGTTACATAACTCCCTATTCCTTATGGTCAACATGGTTAAATAAATCCCTATTCCTTATGGTCAACATGGTTAAATAAATCCCCATTCCTTATGATCAACATGGTTAAATAAATCCCTATTCCTTATGGTCAACATGGTTACATAACTCCTATTCCTTATGGTCAACATGGTTACATAACTCCCTATTCCTTATGGTCAACATGGTTAAATAAATCCCTATTCCTTATGGTAAACATGATTAAATATCTCCCTGTTCCTTATGGTCAACATGGTTAAATAACTCCTATTCCTTATGGTCAACATGGTTAAATAAATCCCTATTCCTTATGGTCAACATGGTTACATAACTCCCTATTCCTTATGGTCAACATGGTTAAATAAATCCCTATTCCTTATGGTCAACATGATTAAATATCTCCCTGTCCGTTATGGTCAACATGGTTAAATAAATCCCTATTCCTTATGATCAACATGGTTAAATAACTCCCTATTCCTTAAAGTCAACATGGTTAAATAAATCCCTATTCCTTATGGTCAACATGGTTAAATAACTCCCTATTCCTTGTAGTCAACATGGTTAAATATCTCCATGTTCCTTATGGTCAACATGGTTAAATAACTACCTATTCCTTATAGTCAACATGGTTAAATAACTCTATTCCTTATAGTCAACATGGTCAAATAACTCCTATTCCTTATGGTCAACATGGTTAAATATCTTACCTGTTCCTTATGGTCAACATGGTTAAATATCTCCCTGTTCCTTATGGTCAACATGTTTAAAATATCTCCCTGTTCATTATGGTCAACATGGTTAAATAACTCCCTATTCCTTATGGTCAACATGGTCAAATAACTCTATTCCTTATGGTCAACATGGTTAAATATCTCCCTATTCCTTATGGTCAACATGGTTAAATAACTCCCTATTCCTTATAGTCAACATGGTTAAATAACTCCCTATTCCTTATAGTCAACATGGTTAAATAACTCCCTATTCCTTATCGTCAACATGGTTAAATAACTCCCTATTCCTTATGGTCAACATGGTAAAATAACTCCCTATTCCTTATGGTCAACATGGTTAAATAACTCCCTATTCCTTATAGTCAACATGGTTAAATAACTCCCTATTCCTTATGGTCAACATGGTTAAATAACTCCCTATTCCTTATGGTCAACATGGTTAAATAACTCCTATTCCTTATGGTCAACATGGTTAAATAACTCCCTATTCCTTACGGACCAACATGGTTAAATAGCATGGTTAAATAACTCCCTATTCCTTATGGTCAACATGGTTAAATAACTCCCTATTCCTTGTAGTCAACATGGTTAAATATCTCCATGTTCCTTATGGTCAACATGGTTAAATAACTACCTATTCCTTATAGTCAACATGGTTAAATAACTCCCTATTCCTTATAGTCAACATGGTCAAATAACTCCTATTCCTTATGGTCAACATGGTTAAATATCTCCCTGTTCCTTATGGTCAACATGTTTAAATATCTCCCTGTTCCTTATGGTCAACATGGTTAAATAACTCCTATTCCTTATGGTCAACATGGTCAAATAACTCCCTATTCCTTATGGTCAACATGGTCAAATAACTCCCTATTCCATATAGTCAACATGGTTAAATAACTCCCTATTCCTTATAGTCAACATTGTAAAATATCTCCCTATTCCTTATGGTCAACATGGTTAAATAACTCCCTATTCCTTATAGTCAACATGGTTAAATAACTCCCTATTCCTTATGGTCAACATGGTTAAATAACTCCCTATTCCTTATGGTCAACATGGTTAAATAACTCCCTATTCCTTATGGTCAACATGGTTAAATAACATGGTTAAATAACTCCCTATTCCTTATGGTCAACATGGTTAAATAACTCCCTATTCCTTATGGTCAACATGGTTAAATAACTCCCTATTCCTTAACATGGTTAAATAGCATGGTTAAATAACTCCCTATTCCTTATGGTCAACATGGTAAAATAACTCCCTATTCCTTATGGTCAACATGGTTAAATAACTCCATATTCCTTACGGTCAACATGGTTAAATAACATGGTTAAATAACTCCCTATTCCTTATGGTCAACATGGTTAAATATCTCCATGTTCCTTATAGTCCAACATGGTTAAATAACTACCTATTCCTTATAGTCAACATGGTTAAATAACTCCCTATTCCTTATAGTCAACATGGTCAAATAACTCCCTATTCCTTATGGTCAACATGGTTAAATATCTTACCTGTTCCTTATGGTCAACATGGTTAAATATCTCCTGTTCCTTATGGTCAACATGTTTAAATATCTCCTGTTCCTTATGGTCAACATGGTTAAATAACTCCCTATTCCTTATGGTCAACATGGTCAAATAACTCCCTATTCCTTATGGTCAACATGGCTAAATATCTCCCTGTTCCTTATAGTCAACATGGTTAAATAACTCCTATTCCTTATAGTCAACATGGTTAAATAACTCCCTATTCCTTATAGTCAACATGGTTAAATAACTCCCTATTCCTATGGTCAACATGGTTAAATAACTCCCTATTCCTTATAGTCAACATGGTAAAATAACTCCTATTCCTTATGGTCAACATGGTTAAATAACTCCCTATTCCTTATAGTCAACATGGTTAAATAACTCCCTATTCCTTATGGTCAACATGGTAAAATAACTCCCTATTCCTTATGGTCAACATGGTTAAATAACTCCATAGTCCTTACGGTCAACATGGTTAAATAACATGGTTAAATAACTCCCTATTCCTTATGGTCAACATGGTTAAATAACTCCCTATTCCTTATGGTCAACATGGTTAAATAACTCCCTATTCCCTTACGGCCAACATGGTTAAATAGCATGGTTAAATAACTCCCTATTCCTTATGGTCAACATGGTAAAATAACTCCTATTCCTTATGGTCAACATGGTTAAATAACTCCATATTCCTTACGGTCAACATGGTTAAATAACATGGTTAAATAACTCCCTATTCCTTATGGTCAACATGGTTAAATATCTCCATGTTCCTTATGGTCAACATGGTTAAATAACTACCTATTCCTTATAGTCAACATGGTTAAATAACTCCCTATTCCTTATAGTCAACATGGTCAAATAACTCCCTATTCCTTATGGTCAACATGGTTAAATATCTTACCTGTTCCTTATGGTCAACATGGTTAAATATCTCCCTGTTCCTTATGGTCAACATGTTTAAATATCTCCCTGTTCCTTATGGTCAACATGGTTAAATAACTCCCTATTCCTTATGGTCAACATGGTCAAATAACTCCCTATTCCTTATGGTCAACATGGTTAAATATCTCCCTGTTCCTTATAGTCAACATGGTTAAATAACTCCCTATTCCTTATAGTCAACATGGTTAAATAACTCCCTATTCCTTATAGTCAACATGGTTAAATAACTCCCTATTCCTTATGGTCAACATGGTTAAATAACTCACTATTCCTTATAGTCAGCATGGTAAAATAACTCCCTATTCCTTATGGTCAACATGGTTAAATAACTCCCTATTCCTTATAGTCAACATGGTTAAATAACTCCCTGTTCCTTATGGTCAACATGGTAAAATAACTCCCTATTCCTTATGGTCAACATGGTTAAATAACTCCATATTCCTTACGGTCAACATGGTTAAATAACATGGTTAAATAACTCCCTATTCCCTTATGGTCAACATGGTTAAATAACTCCCTATTCCTATGTCAACATGGTTTTAAATAACTCCCTATTCCATACGGCCAACATGGTTAAATAGCATGGTTAAATAACTCCCTATTCCTTATGGTCAACATGGTTAAATAACTCCCTATTCCTTGTAGTCAACATGGTTAAATATCTCCATGTTCATATGGTCAACATGTTTAAATAACTACCTATTCCTTATAGTCAACATGGTTAAATAACTCCCTATTCCTTATAGTCAACATGGTCAAATAACTCTATTCCTTATGGTCAACATGGTTAAATATCTCCCTGTTCCTTATGGTCAACATGTTTAAATATCTCCCTGTTCCTTATGGTCAACATGGTTAAATAACTCCTATTCCTTATGGTCAATATGGTCAAATAACTCCCTATTCCTTATGGTCAACATGGTCAACTAACTCCTATTCCTTATAGTCAACATGGTTAAATAACTCCCTATTCCTTATAGTCAACATGGTAAAATAACTCCCTATTCCTTATGGTCAACATGGTTAAATAACTCCCTATTCCTTATAGTCAACATGGTTAAATAACTCCTATTCCTTATGGTCAACATGGTAAAATAACTCCCTATTCCTTATGGTCAACATGGTTAAATAACTCCATATTCCTTACGGTCAACATGGTTAAATAACATGGTTAAATAACTCCCTATTCCGTATGGTCAACATGGTTAAATAACTCCCTATTCCTTATGGTCAACATGGTTAAATAACTCCCTATTCCTTACGGCCAACATGGTTAAATAGCATGGTTAAATAACTCCCTATTCCTTATGGTCAACATGGTTAAATAACTCCCTATTCCTTATGGTCAACATGGTTAAATAACTCCCTATTCCTTATAGTCAACATGGTAAATAACTCCCTATTCCTTATGGTCAACATGGTTAAATAACTCCCTATTCCTTATAGTCAACATGGTTAATTAACTCCCTATTCCTTATAGTCAACATGGTCAACTAACTCCCTATTCCTTAGAGTCAACATGGTTAAATAACTCCTATTCCTTATAGTCAACATGGTTAATAACTCCCTATTCCTTAAGGTCAACATGGTAAATAACTCCCTATTCCTTATGGTCAACATGGTTAAATAACTCCCTATTCCTTATAGTCAACATGGTTAAATAACTCCCTATTCCTTATGGTCAACATAGTTAAATAACTCCTATTTCCCTTACGGTCAACATGGTTAAACAACATGGTGAAATAACTCCCAATTCCTTGTAGTCAACATGGTTAAATAACTCCTATTCCTTATAGTCAACATGGTTAAATAACTCCCTATTCCTTATGGTCAACATGGGTAAATAACTCCCTATTCCTTACGGTCAACATGGTTAAACAACATGGTGAAATAACTCCCTATTCCTTACGGTCAACATGGTTAAACAACATGGTGAAATAACTCCTATTCCTTATAGTCAACATGGTTAAATAACTCCCTATTCCTTATATTCAACATGGTTAAATAACTCCTATTCACTTACGGTCAACATGGTTAAATAACATGGTTAAATAACTCCTATTCCTTATGGTCAACATGGTTAAATAACTCCCTATTCCTTATGGTCAACATGGTTAAATAACTCCCTATTCCTGATAGTCAACATGGTTAAATAACTCCTATTCCTTATAGTCAACATGGTTAAATAACTCCTATTCCTTATGGTAAACATGGTCAAATAACTCCCTATTCCTTATGGTCAACATGGTCAACTAACTCCCTATTCCTTATAGTCAACATGGTTAAATAACTCCTATTCTTCATGGTCAACATGGTTAAATAACTCCTATTCCTTACGGTCAACATGGTTAAATAACTCCTATTCCTTATAGTCAACATGGTCAAATAACTCCCTATTCCTTATGGTCAACATGGTCAACTAACTCCCTATTCCTTATAGTCAACATGGTTAAATGACTCCTATTCCTTATGGTCAACATGGTCAACTAACTCCCTATTCCTTATAGTCAACGTGGTTAAATAACTCCTATTCCTTATGGTCAACATGGTTAAATAACTCCCTATTCCTTACGGTCAACATGGTTAAATAACTCCCTATTCCTTATAGTCAACATGGTCAAATAACTCCCTATTCCTTACGGTCAACATGGTCAACTAACTCCCTATTCCTTATATTCAACATGGTCAACTAACTCCCTATTCCTTATATTCAACATGGTCAACTAACTCCCTATTCCTTATGGTCAACATGGTTAAATTACTCCCTATTCCTTATAGTCAACATGGTTAAATAATTCCTATTGCTTATGGTCAACATGGTTAAATAACTCCCTATTACTTATAGTCAACATGGTTAAATAACTCCCTATTCCTTATGGTCAACATGGTCAACTAACTCCCTATTCCTTATGGTCAACATGGTCAACTAACTCCCTATTCCTTCTGGTCAACATGGTCAACTAACTCCCTATTCCTTACGGTCAACATGGTCAACTAACTCCCTATTCCTTATGGTCAACATGGTTAAATAACTCCCTATTCCTTCCACGGTCAACATGGTCAACTAACTCCCTATTCATATGGTCAACATGGTCAACTAACTCCCTATTCCTTATGGTCAACATGGTTAAATAACTCCCTATACCTTCGGTCCAACAGAAGTGACTCTAAAGGGAATGGGGCTCCATGATGGACACAGAAGACTGTCTCCTTCCACTGTTCTGACGGTCAACAGGACTCCACGTCTCCTCGTTGCAAAGAGAGGGAGACAGAGAGAAAGGGGAGGAAAAAAAACAATATTTTTTCACATTGAGTGACTCAATTTCACGCTCCATTGCCATATCTGGGGCGACGCTCCATGAAAATCCAGTTCAAATATGGGATTTCAGTGAAACAGTATTTTGAAAACTCCTGTGATATGTGGCAGTATTACTTTTCTTCTATTTTGAGAGATTAGATCATTATGTGTGCAGACAGAGACAGTAGAGGTGGTAATACCTGGTTAGTCTGGTCTCTATAAAGGGGACAGCAGGCTGCAGACAGAGACAGTAGAGGTGGTAGTACCTGGTTAGTTTCTATAAAGGGGACAGCAGGCTACAGACAGAGACAGTAGAGGTGGTAGTACCTGGTTAGTCTGGTCTCTATAAAGGGGACAGCAGGCTGTAGACAGAGACAGTAGAGGTGGTAGTACCTGGTTAGTCTGGTCTCTATAAAGGGGACAGCAGGCTGCAGACAGAGACAGTAGAGGTGGTAGTACCTGGTTAGTCTGGTCTCTATAAAGGGACAGCAGGCTGTAGACAGAGACAGTAGAGGTGGTAGTACCTGGTTAGTCTGGTCTCTATAAAGGGGACAGCAGGCTGCAGACAGAGACAGTAGAGGTGGTAGTACCTGGTTAGTCTGGTCTCTATAAAGGGGACAGCAGGCTGCAGACAGAGACAGTAGAGGTGGTAGTACCTGGTTAGTCTGGTCTCTATAAAGGGGACAGCAGGCTGCAGACAGAGACAGTAGAGGTGGTAGTACCTGGTTAGTCTGGTCTCTATAAAGGGCCAGCAGGCTGCATGCAGAGACAGTAGAGGTGGTAGTACCTGGTTAGTCTGGTCTCTATAAAGGGGCCAGCAGGCTGCAGACAGAGACAGTAGAGGTGGTAGTACCTGGTTAGTCTGGTCTCTATAAAGGGGACAGCAGGCTGCAGACAGAGACAGTAAAGGTGGTAGTACCTGGTTAGTCCTGGTCTCTATAAGGGGACAGCAGGCTGCAGACAGAGACAGTAGAGGTGGTAGTACCTGGTTAGTCTGGTCTCTATAAAGGGGCCAGCAGGCTGCATACAGAGACAGTAGAGGTGGTAGTACCTGGTTAGTCTGGTCTCTATAAAGGGGACAGCAGGCTGTAGACAGAGACTGTAGAGGTGGTAGTACCTGGTTAGTCTCTATTCATGGGACAGCAGGCTACAGACAGAGTCAGTAGAGTTGGTAGGAACTGGTTAGTCTCTATAAAGGGGCCAGCAGGCTGCTGACAGAGGCAGTAGAGGTGGTAATACCTGGTTAGTCTGGTCTCTATAAAGGGGACAGCAGGTTATGCTTAACCTTCTGGTGAGGTTACCAGGACTGGGTTATGTTAAACCTTCTGGTGAGGTTAACAGGACTGGGTTATGTTTAACCTTCTGCTGAGGTTAACATGACAGTGGAGAGGTTACCAGGACTGGGTTATGTTTAACCTTCTGGTGAGGTTAACAGGACTAGGTTATGTTTAACCTTCTGGTGAGGTTACCAGGACTGGGTTATGTTTAACCTTCTGGTGAGGTTAACAGGACTGGGTTATGTTTAACCTTCTGCTGAGGTTAACAGGACTGAGTTATGTTTAAACTTCTGCTGAGGTTACCAGGACTGGGTTATGTTTAACCTTCTGGTGAGGTTAACAGGACTAGGTTATGTTTAACCTTCTGGTGAGGTTACCAGGACTGGGTTATGTTTAACCTTTGCTGAGGTTAACAGGACTGGGTTATGTTTAACCTTCTGCTGGGGTTAACAGGACTGGGTTATGTTTAACCTTCTGGTGAGGTTACCAGGACTGGGTTATGTTTAACCTTCTGCTGAGGTTACCAGGACAGTATAGAGGTTACCAGGACAGTGGAGAGGTTAACAGGACAGTGGACAAGTTAATAGGACAGTGGAGAGGTTAACAGGACAGTGGAGAGGTTAACAGGACAGTGGACAAGTTAACAGGACAGTGGAGAGGTTACCAGGACAGTGGAGAGGTTAACAGGACAGTGGACAAGTTAACAGGACAGTGGAGAGGTTAACAGGACAGTGGAGAGGTTAACAGGACAGTGGAGAGGTTAACAGGACAGTGGAGAGTTTAACAGGACTGGGTTATGTTTAACCTTCTGCTGAGGTTACCAGGACAGTGGAGAGGTTAACAGGACAGTGGAGAGGTTAACAGGACAGTGGACAAGTTAACAGGACAGTGGAGAGGTTAACAGGACAGTGGTGAGGTTAACAGGACTGGGTTATGTTTAACCTTTGCTGAGGTTAACAGGACTGGGTTATGTTTAACCTTCTGCTGAGGTTAACAGGACTGGGTTATGTTTAACCTTCTGGTGAGGTTACCAGGACTGGGTTATGTTTAACCTTCTGGTGAGGTTAACAGGACAGTGGAGAGGTTAACAGGACTGGGTTATGTTTAACCTTCTGGTGAGGTTAACAGGACTGGGTTATGTTTAACCTTCTGGTGAGGTTAACAGGACTGGGTTATGTTTAACCTTCTGGTGAGGTTAACAGGACTGGGTTATGTTTAACCTTCTGCTGAGGTTACCAGGACTGGGTTATGTTTAACCTTCTGGTGAGGTTACCAGGACTGGGTTATGTTTAACCTTCTGGTGAGGTTACCAGGACTGGGTTATGTTTAACCTTCTGGTGAGGTTACCAGGACTGGGTTATGTTTAACCTTCTGCTGAGGTTAACAGGACTGGGTTATGTTTAACCTTCTGGTGAGTTAACAGGACAGTGGAGAGGTTACCAGGACTGGGTTATGTTTAACCTTCTGCTGAGGTTAATAGGACTGGGTTTATGTTTAACCTTCTGGTGAGGTTAACAGGACTGGGTTATGTTTAACCTTCTGCTGAGGTTAACAGGACTGGGTTATGTTTAACCTTCTGCTGAGGTTAACAGGACTGAGTTATGTTTAAACTTCTGCTGAGGTTACCAGGACTGGGTTATGTTTAACCTTCTGGTGAGGTTAACAGGACTGGGTTATGTTTAACCTTCTGGTGAGGTTAACAGGACTAGGTTATGTTTAACCTTCTGGTGAGGTTACCAGGACTGGGTTATGTTTAACCTTCTGGTGAGGTTAACAGGACTGGGTTATGTTTAACCTTCTGCTGAGGTTAACAGGACTATGGAGAGGTTAACAGGACAGTGGAGAGGTTAACAGGACTGGGTTATGTTTAACCTTCTGGTGAGGTTAACAGGACTGGGTTATGTTTAACCTTCTGCTGAGGTTAACAGGACTATGGAGAGTTAACAGGACTGGGTTATGTTTAACCTTCTGCTGAGGTTAACAGGACAGTGGAGAGGTTAACAGGACAGTGGAGAGGTTAACAGGACTGGGTTATGTTTAACCTTCTGCTGAGGTTACCAGGACAGTGGAGAGGTTAACAGGACTGGGTTATGTTTAACCTTCTGCTGAGGTTAACAGGACAGTGGAGAGGTTAACAGGACAGTGGAGAGGTTAACAGGACAGTGGAGAGGTTAACAGGACTGGGTTATGTTTAACCTTCTGCTGAGGTTAACAGGACAGTGGAGAGGTTAACAGGACAGTGGAGAGGTTAACAGGACTGGGTTATGTTTAACCTTCTGCTGAGGTTACCAGGACTGGGTTATGTTTAACCTTCTGCTGAGGTTAACTGGACAGTGGAGAGGTTACCAGGACTGGGTTATGTTTAACCTTCTGGAGAGGTTAACAGGACTGGGTTATGTTTAACCTTCTGGTGAGGTTACCAGGACTGGGTTATGTTTAACCTTCTGCTGAGGTTACCAGGACAGTGGAGAGGTTACCAGGACTGGGTTATGTTTAACCTTCTGCTGAGGTTACCAGGACAGTGGAGAGGTTACCAGGACTGGGTTATGTTTAACCTTCTGCTGAGGTTAACTGGACAGTGGAGAGGTTACAGGACTGGGTTATGTTTAACCTTCTGGAGAGGTTAACAGGACTGGGTTATGTTTAACCTTCTGGTGAGGTTACCAGGACTGGGTTATGTTTAACCTTCTGCTGAGGTTACCAGGACAGTGGAGAGGTTACCAGGACTGGGTTATGTTTAACCTTCTGCTGAGGTTACCAGGACAGTGGAGAGGTTACCAGGACTGGGTTATGTTTAACCTTCTGCTGAGGTTACCAGGACAGTGGAGAGGTTACCAGGACTGGGTTATGTTTAACCTTCTGCTGAGGTTACCAGGACAGTGGAGAGGTTACCAGGACTGGGTTATGTTTAACCTTCTGCTGGGGTTAACAGGACAGTGGAGAGGTTACCAGGACTGGGTTATGTTTAACCTTCTGCTGGGGTTAACAGGACTGGGTTATGTTTAACCTTCTGGTGAGGTTACCAGGACTGGGTTATGTTTAACCTTCTGCTGAGGTTAACAGGACTGGGTTATGTTTAACCTTCTGGTGAGGTTAACAGGACTGGGTTATGTTTAACCTTCTGCTGGGGTTAACAAGACTGGGTTATGTTTAACCTTCTGCTGAGTTTAACAGGACAGTGGAGAGGTTACCAGGACAGTGGAGAGGTTAACAGGACTGGGTTATGTTTAACCTTCTGCTGAGGTTAACAGGACTGTTAGGCGGCAGGATGCAGCCCAGCGTCTGGTTGAATATATGCTAGAGGTGTGGCTGGACACTGACAGGCCGGTAGGAGGGTGCAGTGTGTGTGTATGTGTGCACGGTGTTGTGAGTGTGTGTTTGAGAGTGTGGCTGTGTGTGCGGTCATTAAATAATCATCGAGCGTCTGACTTTGTTAAAATCAGATATGGTGAGGCTACTGTTTTTTTTTTTTGTCTCGGGGGGACATTTTGATCTCTGCTTTGTCATTAGTCAGTGATGTGATGACATTTACATAGGGCTAATTAACCTGTCTGCTGACAACATCTTTTTTATCTTCCCGGAGACAACCGTCTTTAATATTTAGAGCAGTACTTTCTCCAACGCCCTTCAACTGTACGCCTCCTGCCTGCAGTATTAATGTATTCTTAATGGTAGAGACTCTATAAACCAGACCATGGCTTGGCTCTTTAACGCGCTCCAGCATAGCTGTTATTCCCGCGTTTAGCCATAATAGACTTTATTACCTTTTCAATCATGTTCGGGCCTGGTGTTAATTGTTCCACGAGCCAAGGACTTTGTTAACTGGGTCCTGATTTTGATTCCCTGGGGTGTTCTCTGTTCAGGTTTCATCGCCACTCGGAGGGGATTCTCCTTCCTCTCTCTCTCGTTTGGTTCTGGTTTTAACCAACAACTCTCTGATTGGATTAATGCTGCTGTTCTGTTTCATCTCCCTTTCTACTGGGTTTGTTTCTGTGTGTTTGGAGTGTGTAGTGTGTAGTGTGTAGTGTATAGTGTATAGTGTGTGGTGTATAGTGTATAGCATGTAGTGTGTAGTGTGTAGTGTGTAGTGTATAGTGTGTAGTGTATAGTGTATAGCATGTAGTGTGTAGTGTGTAGTGTGTAGTGTATAGTGTGTAGTGTGTAGTGTAGTGTATAGCATGTAGTGTGTAGTGTGTAGTGTGTAGTGTATAGTGTGTAGTGTGTAGTGTATAGTGTATAGCATGTAGTGTGTAGTGTGTAGTGTGTAGTGTATAGTGTGTAGTGTGTAGTGTGTAGTGTGTAGTGTATAGTGTATAGCATGTAGTGTATAGTGTATAGTGTATAGTGTGTAGTGTATAGAGTATAGTGTGTAGTGTGTAGTGTGTAGTGTATAGTGTGTAGTGTGTAGTGTATAGTGTATAGTGTGTAGTGTGTAGTGTATAGTGTGTAGTGTGTAGTGTATAGTGTATAGTGTGTAGTGTGTAGTGTATAGTGTATAGTGTGTAGTGTATAGTGTATAGTGTGTAGTGTGTAGTGTATAGAGTATAGTGTGTAGTGTGTAGTGTATAGTGTATAGCATGTAGTGTATAGTGTATAGTGTATAGTGTGTAGTGTATAGAGTATAGTGTGTGTGTGTAGTGTATAGTGTGTAGTGTGTAGTGTATAGTGTGTAGTGTGTAGTGTATAGTGTATAGTGTATAGTGTGTAGTGTGTAGTGTATAGTGTGTAGTGTATAGTGTATAGTGTGTAGTGTGTAGTGTATAGAGTATAGTGTGTAGTGTGTAGTGTATAGTGTATAGCATGTAGTGTATAGTGTATAGTGTATAGTGTGTAGTGTATAGAGTATAGTGTGTAGTGTGTAGTGTATAGTGTATAGCATGTAGTGTATAGTGTATAGTGTATAGTGTGTAGTGTATAGAGTATAGTGTGTAGTGTGTAGTGTATAGTGTATAGCATGTAGTGTATAGTGTATAGTGTATAGTGTGTAGTGTGTAGTGTATAGTGTATAGCATGTAATGTATATAGTGTGTAGTGTGTAGTGTATAGTGTGTAGTGTATAGTGTATATGTATAGTGTATAGCATGTAGTGTGTAGTGTGTAGTGTATAGTGTAGTGTGTAGTGTATAGTGTATAGCATGTAGTGTGTAGTGTGTAGTGTGTAGTGTATAGTGTGTAGTGTGTAGTGTATAGTGTATAGCATGTAGTGTGTAGTGTGTAGTGTGTAGTGTATAGTGTGTAGTGTGTAGTGTGTGGTGTGTGGTGTATAGTGGCTAGCATGTAGTGTATAGTGTATAGTGTATAGTGTGTAGTGTATAGAGTATAGTGTGTAGTGTGTATATGTATAGTGTGTAGTGTGTAGTATAGTGTGTAGTGTGTAGTGTATAGTGTATAGTGTATAGTGTGTAGTGTGTAGTGTATAGTGTATAGTGTGTAGTGTATAGTGTATGAGTGTGTAGTGTGTAGTGTATAGAGGTATAGTGTGTAGTGTGTAGTGTATAGTGTATAGCATGTAGTGTATAGTGTATAGTGTATAGTGTGTAGTGTATAAGTATGAGTGTGTAGTGTGTAGTGTATAGTGTATGGCATGTAGTATAGTGTATAGTGTATAGTGTGTAGTGTATAGAGTATAGTGTGTAGTGTGTAGTGTATAGTGTATAGCATGTAGTGTATAGTGTATAGTGTATAGTGTGTAGTGTGTAAGTATATATGTATAGCATGTAGTGTATAGTGTGTAGTGTGTAGTGTATAGTGTGTAGTGTATAGTGTATAGTGTATAGCATGTAGTGTATAGTGTATAGTGTGTAGTGTGTGTAGTGTATAGTGTATGGTGTGTAGTGTATAGTGTGTAGTGTATAGTGTGTAGTGGTGTATATGTATGGCATGTAGTGTGTAGTGTATAGTGTATAGTGTATGGCATGTAAAGTGTAGTGTATATGTGTATAGTGTATAGCATGTAGTGTGTAGTGTATAGTGTATAACATGTAGTGTGTAGTGTATAGTGTGTAGTGTGTATAGTGTATAGCATGTAGTGTGTAGTGTATAGTGTATAGTGTATAGCATGTAGTGTGTAGTGTATAGTGTATAGTGTATAGCATGTAGTGTGTAGTGTATAGTGTATAGTGTATAGCATGTAGTGTGTAGTGTATAGTGTATAGTTTTTGTATACATTTTGGTCTTTGTCCCCTGCCTTTTCAGATCACGTTTGTATTTTAGGGTGAGTATTTGAACCCTCCTATGATGTATTCCTGCACCTGTCTCCAATCATTTATACAATGTGACAACATGTAGTCAACTATTACTTCAATACATTCTAAAACATTTTTTACTTTTTAATCCTATTAATTTTCCCTGACACCCAAAAAGTACTCTTCAAATATTTAATGCTTAGCAGAACTTGAACGTGGTCCAATTCCAGCATTTATCTGGAGAACATCCCCGGTCATTCCGCTGCCTCACAAAAACGCAAATGCTTTGTTTCTACATGCTGTCTGAGTGCTGAGTGCGGCACTGGATATCCATCAATGAAACAAATAAATGGTGAAATCTGGTTTGTTTAATATCAGAATTTGAAATGATTTACTCTTGTACATTTAACTTTTGATATTTGAGTAATTACATTTACTTTTGATATATTTAAAAGCAAAATACTTTTAGACTTCTACTCAAGTACGATATTACTAGGTGGCCTTCTATTTAGGTGTACCTGCTTTTACTCAAGTTTGACAATTGTACTTTTTCCACCACTGGTAGTGTGTGTGTGTGTGTGTGTGTGTGTGTGTGTGTGTGTGTGTGTGTGTGTGTGTGTGTGTGTGTGTGTGTGTGTGTGTGTGTGTGTGTGTGTGTGTGTGTGTGTGTCTGTGTCTGTGTCTGTGTCTGTGTGTGTGTGTGTCTGTGTCTGTGTCTGTGCGTGTTTGTGTCTGTGTTCGCCATGCTTCCCCTCCACACAATATTTTCTAATTTTGACTTAATTAGATTTTCCAGCTATTATACACCCCCTTGGTTCTCCTCCATATTAGTCACATCTGTTACATCATTATAGTCCATTATCAGAGACAATTATACCATAAAAAACACAGACAAATATCACCAGATAATCTGTTTCTGGATAGCAAAAGAAATTACTGTTGATGACATGACCTCTTTGTGTGGACGTCTTGTCGAGATGTTGTAATGTTGTTGAGATTACCTCTTGTGTGAACATCTTGTCTAGATGTTGTAATGTTGTTGAGATGATCTCTGGGTGTGGACATCTTGTCTAGATGTTGTAATGTTGTTGTGATGATCTCTGGCTGTGGACATTTTGTCTAGATGTTGTAATGTTGTTGAGATGATCTCTGGCTGTGGACATCTTGTCTAGATGTTGTAATGTTGTTGAGATGATCTACATCTTGTCTAGATGTTGTAATGTTGTTGTGATACATAATGTCAGATGTTGTAATGCATCAATCAGTCTTGAATCAAGGAAGGGATGTAGCTCAATGCCAATGCCCCTACCAGATTGCCTATATAGTGCACTACTTTTGACCAGGGCCCATAGAGCTGTTGTTCAACACCAGTCTCAATATCAACTGTGAAGAGCGGAGACTCCGGGATGCTGGAGATCTAGGCAGAGTTGTAAAGAAAAATAAATATCTCAGAATGGCCAATAAAAATAGATTAAAACGGACAAAGAACACAGACGCTGGACAGAGGAACTCTGCCCAGAAGGCCAGCAGTCGGGAGTCACCTCTTCTTCTGTTGACGTTGAGACTGGACAGAGGAACTCTGCCTAGAAGGCCAGCAGTCCGGAGTCACTTCTTCTTCTGTTGACGTTGAGACTGGACAGAGGAACTCTGCCTAGAAGGCCAGCAGTCCGGAGTCACTTCTTCTTCTGTTGACGTTGAGACTGGACAGAGGAACTCTGCCTAGAAGGCCAGCAGTCGGAGTCACCTCTCTTCACTGTTGATGTTGAGACTGGACAGAGGAACTCTGCCTAGAAGGCCAGCAGTCCGGAGTCACCTCTTCACTGTTGACATTGAGACTGGACAGAGGAACTCTGCCTAGAAGGCCACCAGTCCGGAGTCACCCTTCACTGTTGACGTTGAGACTGGACAGAGGAACTCTGCCTAGAAGGCCAGCAGTCCGGAGTCACCTCTTCTTCTGTTGACGTTGAGACTGGACAGAGGAACTTGCCTAGAAGGCCAGCAGTCCGGAGTCACCTCTTCTTCTGTTGACTTTGAGACTGGACAGAGGAACTCTGCCTAGAAGGCCAGCAGTCCGGAGTCACCTCTTCACTGTTGGCGTTGAGACTGGACAGAGGAACTCTGCCTAGAAGGCCAGCAGTCCGGAGTCACCTCTTCTTCTGTTCACGTTGAGACTGGCGTTTTGCACCTACTATTTAATGAAGCTGCCAGTTGAGGACTTGTGAGGGGTCTGTTTCTCAAACTAGACACTCTAATGTACTTGTCCTCTTGCTAAGGTATGAGCCCAGGTAGGTTCCCAGGTTGTGCCCCTCGAGAGGGGGGTACTGTCACACCCTGATCTGTTTCACCTGTCATTAAGATTGACTCCACCCCCTCCAGGTGTAGCTGATCTCCCATTATCCCCTGTGTATTTATACCTGTCTTCTCTGTCTGTTGCCAGTTCGCCTTGTTTGTCAAGTCAACCCGTGTTTTTGTGTCTCAGCTCCTGCTTTTCCCTGTCTTTCTTTTTCTCGCCCTCCTGGTTTTGACCCTTGCCTGTCCTGACTCTGAGTCCGCGTGCCTGACCACTCTGCCTGCCCCTGAGCCTGACCACTCTGCCTGCCCCTGAGCCTGACCCCTCTGCCTGCCCCTGAGCCTGACCACTCTGCCTGCCCCTGAGCCTGACCCCGCCTGCCGACCTCTACCGTTGCCCCACCTCTGGTTTACTGACCCCTGCCAGCCTTGACCTGTCTATTGCCTGCCCTGTTTGGATTATTAAACCATTGTTAATTCGACGTTGTCTGCATCTGGGTCTTACCTTCATACCTGATAGAACAAATTCTTATTTTCAATGACCGCCTAGGAACAGTGGGTTAACTGCCTGTTCAGGGGCAGAACGACAGATTTGTACCTTGTCAGCTCGGGGTTCAAACTTGCAAACTTTCGGTAACTAGTCCAACGCTCTAATCACAAGGCTACCCTGCCGTCCCAA
>NW_027010819.1:0-28310 GCF_036934945.1 Oncorhynchus masou masou | reverse complement strand
AGGTGGTTAGTTTAGATGTTTCTGTGTGTTAATATGTCGTGAGGTGGTTAGTTTAGATGTTTCTGTGTGTTAATATGTCGTGAGGTGGTTAGTTTAGATGTTTCTGTGTGTTAATATTTCGTGAGGTGGTTAGTTTAGATGTTTCTGTGTGTTAATATGTCGTGGAGGTGGTTAGTTTAGATGTTTCTGTGTGTTAATATGCGTGAGGTGGTTAGGTTAGATGTTTCTGTGTTAATATGTCGTGAGGTGGTTAGGTTAGATGTTTCTGTGTGTGTGTTTATGGTGTGTGGGAACTTTGTTTTACCTGTTAGGATGTTTAAGCCATAAACAGCCAAAGGAAAACACAATACTCTCTTTAACAGTAATTTATTTAATGGCCCTGTCTATAAAGTGACTGGTTTTGAACAGGTTACAGCCAGTATGTTTAACAGTCCCCTGTACTTTCAATAGGAACAGCACAGTGATCTCACTCTCAAACTAATATAAATCTCACACCTTCTGCCTCGTGGACACCAGACTGACGGTGGGCATTGAATGATTATATCTCTCTGACTGACATCTATAGACCAGTCTCTGTGGACCAGTCTCTGTGGACCAGTCTCTGTGGACCAGCAGCATGACTAATAGCTATAGACCAGTCTC
The DNA here is from genome assembly GCF_036934945.1 of Oncorhynchus masou masou. Lineage (NCBI taxonomy): Eukaryota > Metazoa > Chordata > Actinopteri > Salmoniformes > Salmonidae > Oncorhynchus > Oncorhynchus masou. Next base: position 27,668 of record NW_027010819.1, on the reverse strand, counting down.
TATAGACGAGTCTCTCTAGACCAGCAGTATGACTGACAGCTATAGACAGACCAGATGTCTACATTATATCTCAGACCAGTTACTAGGAACTACCTTTCTACCTCTCTCTCTCTCTCTCTCTGTCTCTGTCTCTCTCTGTCTCTCTCTGTCTCTCTCTCTCTGTCTCTCTCTCTCTCTGTCTCTGTCTCTCTCTCTCTGTCTCTCTCTCTGTCTCTCTCTCTCTCTCTGTCTCTCTGTCTCTCTCTCTCTCTCGCCCCCGTCTCCCTCGCTTTGTTCCTCCTTTAATCATTTTCCTCGTTGCTTTGATACCTTCACCAGTGAGAGAGAGAAGTGGAGCGAGAGAACAGAGAGAGGAGTGGAGGGCAGATTTTTCGGGAGGTCGGAGCGCGAGGCATGTCTGATTTGTCCTGCGAGAGGCAAGCTACTACCTTCTCTGAAATAGAGGAAGAAGAAGAGAGGGAAGCTACTACCTTCTCTGAAATAGAGGAAGAAGAAGAGAGGCAAGCTACTACCTTCTCTGAGATAGAGGAAGAAGAAGAGAGGGAAGCTACTACCTTCTCTGAGATAGAGGAAGAAGAAGAGAGGGAAGCTACTACCTTCTCTGAGATAGAGGAAGAAGAGAGGGAAGCTACTACCTTCTCTGAGAGGAAGAAGAAGAGAGGGAAGCTACTACCTTCTCTGAGATAGAGGAAGAAGAAGAGAGGGAAGCTACTACCTTCTCTGAGATAGAGGAAGAAGAAGAGAGGGAAGCTACTACCTTCTCTGAGATAGAGGAAGAAGAAGAGAGGGAAGCTACTACCTTCTCTGAGATAGAGGAAGAAGAAGAGAGGGAAGCTACTACCTTCTCTGAGATAGAGGAAGAAGAAGAGAGGAAGCTACTACCTTCTCTGAGATAGAGGAAGAAGAAGAGAGGAAGCTACCTTCTCTGAGATAGAGGAAGAAGAAGAGAGGCAAGCTACTACCTTCTCTGAGATAGAGGAAGAAGAAGAGAGGGAAGCTACTACCTTCTCTGAGATAGAGGAAGACTAAGAGAGGGAGCAAGAAGAGGAAAATAAAGAGGGAAGGAACGAGAGAGACAGAGAACAGAGAGACAGAGAACAGAGAGACAGAGAGAGAGAGAGAGACAGAAAACAGACAGACAGAGAGATAGACAGACACAGAGAGAGAGAGAGAGACAGACACACAGAGAGAGAGAGAGAGAGAGAGAGAGAGAGAGAGAGACAGAGAGAGACAGAGACAGAGACAGACAGACAGAGAGGAGTATTTGATGAGAGGTATCAGGTGAAATAACCATAGAGACACAGGAGCCTCTGGACACTGGTTAACAAACACCTGTTCACACACACACACACACACACATACACACCTGTTCACAAACACACCTGTTAAGACACTCACACACCTGTTAAGACACTCACAGCTCTCTCTCTCTCTCTCTCTCTATCTCTCTCTCTCTCTCTCTTTATCTCTCTATATCCCCCATCTCTCTCTCTGGACTCACATAGAAACAAGCTTCAGGAGAGTCTCTGTGTACTTTGCTTCAGTCATAGCTGCCAAAAAAACATGGTCTGACTAATGTCCGTTTAAGCGGAGCATATTCCTGAAGATTTCTTCAGGAAATTTGGCAGAGATTGTACTCTGGTTTCAGCATCAGATGCAGACTTAAGGTTAAAGTTAGGTCAATGTTGATGCACATCGATGACACAGTCCAACTCTCCGAGTTAGCTCATGTACAGCAATGAGACAGATATGCCAAATAACCCTAACCCAGGCCAAATAACCCTAAACCCAGGCCAAATAACCATAACCCCAGCCAATTAACTAACACAGGCCAAAATACCCCTCCTCCGGCCTAATAACCCTAACCCCAGGCTAAATAACCCTAACCCCAGGCCAAATAACCCTAACCCCAGGCCAAAGAACCATAACCCCAAGCCAAATAACCATAACCCCAGCCAATTAACTAACACAGGCCAAAATACCCCTCCTCCGGCCTAATAACCCTAACCCCAGGCTAAATAACCCTAACCCCAGGCCAAATAACCCTAACCCCAGGCCAAATAACCCTAAACCCAGGCCAAATAACCATAACCCCAGCCAATTAACTAACACAGGCCAAAATACCCCTCCTCCGGCCTAATAACCCTAACCCCAGGCTAAATAACCCTAACCCCAGGCCAAATAACCCTAACCCCAGGCCAAATAACCCTAACCCCAGGCCAAAAAAACCTAACCCAGGCCAAATAACCCTAACCCCGGGCCAAATAACCCTAACCCCGGGCCAAATAACCCTATCCCCAGGCCAAATAACCCTAACCCAGGCCAATTAACCATAACCCCAGGCCAAATAACCCTAACCCTAGCCAAATAACACTAACCCAGGCCAATTAACCTAACCCAGGGCCAAATAACCCTAACCCTGGGCCAAATAACCCTAACCCCAGGCCAAATAACCCCTAATCGGCCAATTAACCCTAACCCAGGCCAAATAACCCTACCCCAGGTCAATTAACCATAACCCTGGGCCAAATAACCCTAACCCTGGGCCAAATAACCATAACCCCAGCCAAATAACCATAACCCTGGGCCAAATAACCCTAACCCTGGCCAAATAACCCTAACCCGGGCCAAATAACCCTAACCCAGGCCAAATAACCCTAACCCCGGGCCAAATAACCCTAACCCCGGGCCACATAACCCTAACCCCGGGAAATTAACCATAACCCCAGGCCAAATAACCCTAACCCAGGCCAATTAACCATAAGCCCCAGGCCAAATAACCCTAACCCGGGCCAAATAACCCTAACCCCAGGCCAAATAACCCTAACCCCAGGCCAAATAACCCTAACCCCAGGCCAAAGAACCATAACCCCAAGCCAAATAACCATAACCCCAGCCAATTAACTAACACAGGCCAAAATACCCCTCCTCCGGCCTAATAACCCTAACCCCAGGCTAAATAACCCTAACCCCAGGCCAAATAACCCTAACCCCAGGCCAAATAACCCTAACCCCAGGCCAAAAAACCTAACCCAGGCCAAATAACCCTAACCCGGGCCAAATAACCTAACCCCGGGCCAAATAACCCTATCCCCAGGCCAAATAACCCTTAACCCAGGCCAATTAACCATAACCCCAGGCCAAATAACCCTAACCCTAGCCAAATAACACTAACCCAGGCCAATTAACCCTAACCCAGGGCCAAATAACCCTAACCCTGGGCCAAATAACCCTAACCCCAGGCCAAATAACCCTAATCCCGGCCAATTAACCCTAACCCAGGCCAAATAACCCTACCCCAGGTCAATTAACCATAACCCTGGGCCAAATAACCCTAACCCTGGGCCAAATAACCATAACCCCAGCCAAATAACCATAACCCTGGGCCAAATAACCCTAACCCTGGCCAAATAACCCTAACCCGGGCCAAATAACCCTAACCCAGGCCAAATAACCCTAACCCGGGCCAAGTAACCCTAACCCCGGGCCACATAACCCTAACCCGGAAATTAACCATAACCCCAGGCCAAATAACCCTAACCCAGGCCAATTAACCATAAGCCCCAGGCCAAATAACCCTAACCGGGCCAAATAACCCTAACCCCAGGCCAAATAACCCTAACCCCAGGCCAAATAACCCTAACCCTAGCCAAATAACCCTAACTCCGGACCCAAATAACCCTAGCCCCGGGCCAAATAACCCTAACCCAGGCCAAATAACCCTAACCCGGGCCAAATAACCCTAACTCCAGGCCAAATAACCCTAGCCCGGGACAAATAACCCTAACCCAGGCCAAATAACCCTAACCCAGGCTAAATAACCCTAACCCGGGCCAAATAACCATAACCCAGGCCAAATGGCTGTGATTCCACTCAGTGTGTTTAGAGGAACATGCTTTGGACACAACACAATATCAACATTTATCCTGCTGCTACTCTCTGTTTATTATCTATGCATAGTCACTTTAATGCTACCTGCATGTACACTACCCGTTCAAAAGTTTGGCGTCACTTAGAAATGTCCTTGTTTTTAAAGAAAAGCTCTCTTTTTTTGTCCATTAAGATAACATCAAATTGATCAGAAATACAGCATAGACACTGTTAATGTTGTAAATAACTATTATAGCTGGAAACGGCTGATTTTTTATGGAATATCTACATAGACATACAGACGCCCATTATCAGCAACCATCACTCCTGTGTTCCAATGGCACGCTATGCTAGCTAATCCAAGTTTATCACTTTAAAAAGGCCAATTGTTCATTAGAAAACCCTTTTGCAATTATGTGAGCACAGCTGAAAACTGTTGTTCTTATTAAAGAATCAATAAAACTGTCCTTCTTTAGACTAGTTGAGTATCTGGAGCGTCAGCATTTGTGGGTTTGATTATAGGCTCAAAATGGCCAGAAACAAATAACTGAAACTCGTCAGTCTATTCTTGTTCTGAGAAATGAAGGCTATTCCATGCGAGAAAAGCCAAGAACGTACAAAGCTGTGTACCCTTCACAGAACAGCACAGACTGGCTCTAACCAGAATAGAAAGAGGACTGGGAGGCCCCAGTTCACAACTGAGCAAGAGGACAAATACATTAGAGTGCCTAGTTTGAGAAACAGATGCCTCACAAGTCCTCAACTGGCAGCTTCATTAAATAGTACCTGCAAAACACCAGTCTCAACATCAACAGTGAAGAGCGACTCCGGGATGCTGGCCTTCTGGCCTGAGTTCCTCTGTCCAGTGTCTGTGTTCTTTTGCCCATCTTAATCTTTTCTTTTTATTGGCCAGTCTGAGAGATGGCTTTTTCTTTGCAACTCTGCCCTTTATGGTTGTGAGGTCTGGGGTCCACTCACCAAGCAAGAATTCACAAAATGGGACAAACACCAAATTCAGACTCTGCATGCAGAATTCTGCAAAGATATCCCCTGTGTACAATGTAAAACACCAAATAGTAAATGCAGAGCAGAAATAGGCCGACTCCCACTAATTATCAAACTCCAGAAAAGAGCTGTTAAATTATACAACCATCTAAAAGGAAGCAATTCCCAAACCTTCCATAACAAAACCATCACCTACAGAGAGACGGACCCGGAGAAGAGTCCCCTAAGCAAGCTGGTCCTGGGGCTCTGTTCACAAACACAAACACACCCTACAGAGCCCCAGCACAGCAACACAGAGACATCCTTCCCCAGACAGTATCTCTGATCCCTTCTAGACATCCTTCCCCCAGACAGTATCTCTGATCCCTTCTAGACATCCTTCCCCAGACAGTATCTCTGATCCCATCTAGACATCCTTCCCAGACAGTATCTCTGATCCCTTCTAGACATCCTTCCCCAGACAGTATCTCTGATCCCTTCTAGACATCCTTCCCCCAGACAGTATATCTCTGTAGATCTGAGAGTCTTAAAGCTGTTAGTTAAAACCAATACTCCAGATGTTAATTAATTCAACAAAGCCCTCTAACAGTATGTTTTAAAGATGTCACACCCTATTGGTTACACCTATCTAATTGTCTCAGATATACAGATGATATGGTAGAGACTAGTGGTGTTGATTTGTTATCGGCGAACAGTCTGAATGCCTTCCACTAGGCCTAATAGATGAATGATTTAAACGTCTTTTTGTTATTTTCTTTCCTTGTATGGCAGCGTGATTGTGTGTGTGTGTGTGTGTGTGTGTGTGTGTGTGTGTGTGTGTGTGTGTGTGTGTGTGTGTGTGTGTGTGTGTGTGTGTGTGTGTGTGTGTGTGTGTGTGTGTGTGTGTGTGTGTGTGTGTGTGTGTGTGTGTGTGTGTGTGTGTGTGTAATGGTTACATATCGCTGGGTCTAGGGTCTGGCCATGTTGCTTTTTCAGCCTATCAGATGGTCCGCTCATGTGTGATATGATTGGTTGTTGCTGGAGAGGAGAGGTTGGCGACACGCCTCATTACCCTTAGTACTCACTACCATATGGTCCTCTCTCTCTCTGTCTCTCTCTCTCTCTCTCTCTCTCTATCTCTCTCTCTCTCTCTGTCTCTCTCTCTCTCTCTCTGACTCTCTCTCTGTCTCTCTCTCTCTGTCTCTCTCTCTCTCTCTGTCTCTCTCTCTCTCTCTGTCTCTGTCTCTCTCTCTCTCTCTGTCTCTCTCGCTCTCCGTCTCTCTCTCCGTCTCTCTCTCTCTCTCCGTCTCTCTCTCTCTCTCTCTCTCTGTCGCTCTCCGTCTCTCTCTCTCCGTCTGTCTCTCTCTCTATATAATAAGTGGACAGTTCCAGCTTTAGAACGAGACCAGAAGAGACAGATCTGTGTTTCTTTTTACTCCCTTGTCTCCTACTACCATTTCCTCACTCTTTCAATACTATCCTCTATCCAGACCTCTATATCTCTGTCCAGACCTCTATATCTCTATACTGTCCTCTATCCAGACCTCTATCTCTCTATCCAGACCTCTATCTCTCTATCCAGACCTCTATCTCTCTATCCAGACCTCTATCTCTCTATCCAGACCTCTATCTCTATTCAGACCTCTACCTCTCTACCCAGACCTCTATCTCTCCATACTGTCCTTGAAGTCTTGGCCTCTCTCCTGTCTGTTCCCTTGGCCTCTCTCCTGTCTGTTCCCTTGGCCTCTCTCCTATCTGTTCCCCTGGCCTCTCTCCTATCTGTTCCCTTGGCCTCTCTCCCTGTCTGTTCCCTTGGCCTCTCTCCTGTCTGTTCCCTTGGCCTCTCTCCTATCTGTTCCCTTGGCCTCTCTCCTATCTGTTCCCCTGGCCTCTCTCCTATCTGTTCCCCTGGCCTCTCTCCTGTCTGTTCCCCTGGCCTCTCTCCTGTCTGTTCCCCTGGCCTCTCTCCTATCTGTTCCCTTGGCCTCTCTCCTGTCTGTTCCCTTGGCCTCTCTCCTGTCTGTTCCCTTGGCCTCTCTCCTGTCTGTTCCCTTGGCCTCTCTCCTGTCTGTTCACCTGGCCTCTCTCCTATCTGTTCCCCTGGCCTCTCTCCTGTCTGTTCCCCTGGCCTCTCTCCTGTCTGTTCCCCTGGCCTCTCTCCTATCTGTTCCCTTGGCCTCTCTCCTGTCTGTTCCCTTGGCCTCTCTCCTGTCTGTTCACCTGGCCTCTCTCCTATCTGTTTCCTTGGCCTCTCTCCTGTCTGTTCCCTTGTCCTCTCTCCTATCTGTTCACCTGGCCTTTCTCCTGTCTGTTCCCATTGCCTCTCTCCTATCTGTTCACCTGGCCTTTCTCCTGTCTGTTCCCATTGCCTCTCTCCTATCTGTTCCCTTGTCCTCTCTCCTATCTGTTCCCTTGGCCTCTCTCCTGTCTGTTCCCTTGTCCTCTCTCCTATCTGTTCACCTGGCCTCTCTCCTGTCTGTTCCCATTGCCTCTCTCCTGTCTGTTCCCTTGGCCTCTCTCCTGTCTGTTCCCTTGGCCACCTCCCCCTTTCCTCCACTCCCCCTTTCCTACTCTCTTCTTTTCTTCCTCTCCTCTCCTCCTCTCCCCCGTTCCTACTCTCCTCCTTTCTTCCTCTCCTCCTCTCCCCCTTTCCTCCTCTCCCCCTTTCCTACTCTCCTCCTTTCTTCCTCTCCTCTCCTCCTCTCCCCCTCTCCTCCTCTCCCCCTTTCCTACTCTCCTCCTTTCTTCCTCTCCTCTCCTCCTCTCCCCCTCTCCTCCTCTCCCCCTTTCCTACTCTCCTCCTTTCTTCCTCTCCTTTCCTCCTCTCCCCCTTTCCTCCTCTCCCCCTTCCTCCTCTCCCCCTTTCTTCCTCTCCTTTTTCTTCCTCTCTTTTCCTCCTCTCCCCCTTCCTCCTCTGTTTATTGTCCTTTCCCAGGTCAGAGACAGGACAGTTTGGTGATGTGTTTGTGTTCTTTAAGGAATCATCTCACTCCTTCTCTCCATTTCCATTTGATTCATTTAGCAGACACTCTTATCCAGAGCCACCTACAGTGAACGCACACATTTTCCTTCTTTCCTCACCTTTTTTGTTCAGACTGGTCCCCCTTGGGAATTGAACCCACAACCCTGACGTTGCAAGTGAGAGAGAGAGAGAAGGAGAGCGGGAAGGAGAGGGGAAGGAGAAGGAGAGACAGACGGGGAACAGAGGTGTGGCTATGTCTGCTTAGAGTTGGTGTTTGACAGTAAATTAACAATAAAGTTTGAATTTGAATGAGGATTTCACACTAGGCTAGCCCATTCCAACCTCCTCCAAGTTCCAGCCACCATTCTACTCCAGAGAAGAAGAGAAGACTGCTGTCGACTCTGAGTGTCTGTCAAAGTACTGAACTGAGTGAAATGAGGAGAGGGTTGGATTTAAAGAAAGGGACAGCTAGGAAACGTGGGAAGGCAATTATAGAACGAGTATTTCTCTCTCGCGCGCTCTCTTTCTCTCTCAATTTCAGTTTAATTACATTTCTATCTAAGCAACTTTATTGTCATGGGAAACATATGCATACAATGCCAAAGCAAGTAAATTAGATAATAAACCAAATTGAGATAAACAATGAAAAAATGTATAGTAAACATTACACTCACAGAAGTTCCAAAAGAATAAAGACATTACAAATGTCATATGTTGTAACAATGCGCAAATAGTTAAAGTACAAAAGATAAAATAAATAAGCATAAATATGGGTTGTATTTACAATGGTGTTTGTTCTTCACTGGTTGCCCTTTTCTCGTGGCAACAGGTCACACATCTTGCTGCTGCGATGGCACACTGTGGAATTTCACCCAGTAGATATGGGAGTTTATCAAAAATGGGTTTGTTTTAAAATTCTTTGTGGATCTGTGTAATCTGAGGGAAATATGTCTCTCTAATATGGTCATACATTGGGCAGGAGGTTAGGAAGTGCAGCTCAGTTTCCACCTCATTTTGTGGGCAGTGAGCACATAGCCTGTCTTCTCTTGAGAGCCAGGTCTGCCTTCGCGGCCTTTCTCAATAGCAAGGCTATACTCACTTATTTTGGGGCAGTCACAGTGGTAAGGTATTCTGTCACTGTGTACTCTCTGTTTAGGACCAAATAACATTCTAGTTTTAATTCTCGCTCGCTGTTTTCTTGGTTAATATTTTCCAATGTGTCAAGCAATTCTATGTTTGTTTTTCTGGTGATTTTTTGGGGGTCTAATCCAAGATGTATCACAACCGGCTGTCATTGGGAGTCCCATAGAGTCCCACAATTGGCCCAGCGTCGTCCGGGTTTGGCCGGTGAAGGCCGTCATTGTAAATAAGAATTTGTTCTTAACTGACTTGACTAGTTAAATAATGTTTAAAAAAATAAACATAAAAAAAATTCTGAATGGTTAAGGTCAGGGTTAAGGTAAGGGTTAAGGTAAGGGTTAAGGTCAGGGTTAAAGTAAGGGTTAAGGTAGCGTTAAGGTCAGGGTTAAGGTAAGGGTTAAGGTAAGGGTTAAGGTAAGGGTTAAGGTCAGGGTTAAAGTAAGGGTTAAGGTAAGCGTTAAGGTCAGGGTTAAAGTAAGGGTTAAGGTTAGGGTTAAGGTAAAGGTTAAGATAAGGGTTAAGGTAGGGTTAAGGTAAAGGTTAAGGTAAGGGATAAGGTAAGGGTAAAGGTAAGGGTTAAAGTAAGGGTTAAGGTAAGGGTTATTAAAGTAAAGGTTAAAGTAAGGGTTAAGGTAAGGGTTAAGATAAGGGTTAAGATAAGGGTTAAGATAAGGGTTAATGTAATCGTTAAGGTAAAGGTTAAGATAAGGGTTATTAAAGTAAAGGTTAGAGTAAAGTTTTGTTAAAACCGACAAAAAAAGAAAAACATTGAACAAGTGACACAAGGAGCTCACGGCTCCACCATCCTCCATCTCTGTCCCACAACAGCAAACCACAAACTGGATGGTAATAGCGCTCACCGCTGTCCCTAGTGGACGGTTTTTAAGTCATCTCACCACATCCTGGGCATGTGTACGGACGTTGAATTTTGCCTTGGATCTTGTGCCACCTGGCTCTGTGCTTGAGCATGGAAGTTAACCCTCAACAACTGCAGCTCCACCGCGCGCTGATGAGGTCGAGGCAGCCCCCATTTAATTTTTGAATGTATTCATTTGTGCAACTGACCAGGCATCCCCTTTCCCTTCCCTTTAAAGCTCCAGTCAGCAGTTGAAACTATAACATATAACAAACGGCCTCCCCACCCCTGGTCCGGGTAAAGAACTGGAGAAATGTAAACCGCTCTCAAATTCATAGACAGAGCTATGGATTCAAGGACTGACCATCCGTGAGATCAACATTATAGTTTTAACCATCTTTTGAGGCTATATATTGTTTGTTTATATTTATTTTGTTTACAAACAATGGTGTAAAACGAGCTCATATTTTGGGGTTCTGATGGGAAATGACAGTTGAACTAAACTCATATGAGTCATATTCTTCAAGAATCAATGGGTAGATATCATTAATTTAGAAATAGATGCAGCAACTGCATATTGCCTCTTTAAAGACCAGCTGATCTGAAGTCAGTTATAGTTAGTGATGGGGTTCCATACTGTTCTATGCTTTAGACACAAGCTGATCTGAAGTCAGTTATAGTTAGTGATGGGGTTCCATACCGTTCTATGCTTTAGAGACAAGCTGATCTGAAGTCAGTTAAAGTTAGTGATGGGGTTCCATACTGTTCTATGCTTTAGAGACAAGCTGATCTGAAGTCAGTTATAGTTAGTGATGGGGTTCCATACCGTTCTATGCTTTAGAGACAAGCTGATCTGAAGTCAGTTATAGTTAGTGATGGGGTTCCATACTGTTCTATGCTTTAGAGACAAGCTGATCTGAAGTCAGTTATAGTTAGTGATGGGGTTCCCTACTGCTCTATGCTTTAGAGACAAGCTGATCTGAAGTCAGTTATAGTGACTAACCACTAGGCTACCTGTCGCCCCAGTCGACTCCTACAACAGTACAAGAAAGGCTTCAGTGTGTGTGTGTGTGTGTGTGTGTGTGTGTGTGTGTGTGTGTGTGTGTGTGTGTGTGTGTGTGTGTGTGTGTGTGTGTGTGTGTGTGTGTGTGTGTGTGTGTGTGTGTGTGTGTGTGTGTGTGTGTGAGTGTGAAAGAGAATAGTGAGGATGGATATATTTATATATATTGTTTTTACTATCATTTTATTTTCAAAATAGCTACGGCTGCTAGTGAATGCTGCTGTGTGTAAACGCGTTCTCTGGAGTGATGAATCACGCTTCACCATCTGGCAGTCCCACGGACTAATCTGGGTTTGGTGGATGCCAGGAGAATGCTACCTGCCCCAATGCATAGTGCTAACTGTAAAGTTTGGTGGATGAGGAATAATGGTCTAGGCTGTTTTTCATGGTTCGGGCCCTCTATTTCCAGCGAAGGGGAATCTTAACGCGACAGCATAAAATGGCATTCTAGACGATTCTGTGCTTCCAACATTGTGGTAGCAGTTTGGGAAAAGCCCTTTGCTGTTTCAGCATGACATTGCCCCCGTGCACAAAGCGAGGTCCAAACAGAAATAGTTTGTCGAGATCGGTGTGGAAGAACCTGACTGGCCTGCACAGAGCCCTGACCTCAACCCCATAAAACACCTCTGGGATTAATTGGAAGGCCGACTGTGAGCCAGGACTAATCACCAAACATCAGTGCCCGACCTCACTAATTGTGGCTCTTGTGGCTGAGTGGAAGCAAGTCCCGCAGTGATGCTCCAACATCTAGTGGAAAGCCTTCCCAGAAGAGTGGAGGCTGTTATAACAGCAAAGTTCCAACATCTAGTGGAAAGCCTTCCCAGAAGAGTAGAGGCTGTTATAGCAGCAATGTTCCAACATCTAGTGGAAAGCCTTCCCAGAAGAGTGGAGGCTGTTATAGCAGCAAAGTTCCAACATCTAGTGGAAAGCCTTCCCAGAAGAGTAGAGGCTGTTATAGCAGCAATGTTCCAACATCTAGTGGAAAGCCTTCCCAGAAGAGTGGAGGCTGTTATAGCAGCAATGTTCCAACATCTAGTGGAAAGCCTTCCCAGAAGAGTGGAGGCTGTTATAGCAGCAATGTTCCAACATCTAGTGGAAAGCCTTCCCAGAAGAGTAGAGGCTGTTATAGCAGCAATGTTCCAACATCTAGTGGAAAGCCTTCCCAGAAGAGTGGAGGCTGTTATAGCAGCAATGTTCCAACATCTAGTGGAAAGCCTAGTGGAAATAGCAGCAAAGGGGGGACCAACTCCATATTAATGCCCATGATATTAGAATGAGACGTTCGACGAGCAGGTAAAATCAAATGTGCCGAATACAACAGGTGTAGTAGACCTTACAGTGAAATGCTGAATACAACAGGTGTAGTACACCTTACAGTGAAATGCTGAATACAACAGGTGTAGTAGTCCTCACATTGAAATGCTGAATACAACAGGTGTAGTAGACCTTACAGCGAAATGCTGATACAACAGGTGTAGTAGACCTTACAGTGAAATGCTGAATACAACAGGTGTAGTAGACCTCACAGTGAAATGCCAAATACAACAGGTGTCGTAGACCTTACAGCGAATTGCTGATACAACAGGTGTAGTACACCTTACAGTGAAATGCTGAATACAACAGGTGTAGTAGTCCTCACATTGAAATGCTGAATACAACAGGTGTAGTTAGACCTTACAGTTAAATGCTGAATACAACAGGTGTAGGTAGACCTTACAGTGAAATGCTGAATACAACAGGTGTAGTAGACCTTACAGTTAAATGCTGAATACAACAGGTGTAGTAGACCTTACAGTGAAATGCTGAATACAACAGGTGTAGTACACCTTACAGTGAAATGCTGAATACAACAGGTGTAGGTAGACCTTACAGTTAAATGCTGAATACAACAGGTGTAGTAGACCTCACAGTGAAATGCTGAATACAACAGGTGTAGGTAGACCTTACAGTGAAATGCTGAATACAACAGGTGTAGGTAGACCTTACAGTGAAATGCTGAATACAACAGGTGTAGTAGACTTTACAGTGAAATGCTGAATACAACAGGTGTAGTAGACCTTACAGTGAAATGCTGAATACAACAGGTGTAGTAGACTTTACAGTGAAATGCTGAATACAACAGGTGTAGTAGACCTTACAGTGAAATGCTGAATACAACAGGTGTAGTAGACCTCACAGTGAAATGCTGAATACAACAGGTGTAGTAGACCTTACAGTGAAATACTGAATACAACAGGTGTAGTGGACCTTACAGTGAAATGCTGAATACAACAGGTGTAGTAGACCTTACAGTGAAATGCTGAATACAACAGGTGTAGTAGACCTCACAGTGAAATACTGAATACAACAGGTGTAGGTAGACCTCACAGTGAAATACTGAATACAACAGGTGTAGTAGACCTCACAGTGAAATACTGAATACAACAGGTGTAGTCGACCTCACAGTGCCAGTATAGAGTCAATGTGCGGGGAGACAGGTCAGTCGAGGTCATTGAGGTTAAACGTACATAGAGTTAGAGTGACTGGAGTGACCTCATCTGACCTCATCTCGCCACTCAGACTGGAGTGACCTCATCTCGCCACTCAGACTGGAGTGACCTCATCACGCCACTCAGACTGGAGTGACCTCATCACGCCACTCAGACTGGAGTGACCTCATCTCGCCACTCAGACTGGAGTGACCTCATCACGCCACTCAGACTGGAGTGACCTCATCACGCCACTCAGACTGGAGTGACCTCATCACGCCACTCCGACTGGAGTGACCTCATCTCGCCACTCAGACTGGAGTGACCTCATCACGCCACTCAGACTGGAGTGACCTCATCACGCCACTCCGACTGGAGTGACCTCATCTCGCCACTCAGACTGGAGTGACCTCATCTCGCCACTCAGACTGGAGTGACCTCATCACGCCACTCAGACTGGAGTGACCTCATCACGCCACTCAGACTGAGTGACCTCATCTCGCCACTCAGACTGGAGTGACCTCATCTCGCCACTCAGACTGGAGTGACCTCATCTCGCCACTCAGACTGGAGTGACCTCATCTCGCCACTCAGACTGGAGTGACCTCATCTCGCCACTCAGACTGGAGTGACCTCATCTCGCCACTCAGACTGGAGTGACCTCATCACGCCACTCCGACTGGAGTGACCTCATCTCGCCACTCAGACTGGAGTGACCTCATCACGCCTGTCAGACTGGAGTGACCTCATCACGCCACTCCGACTGGAGTGACCTCATCTCGCCACTCAGACTGGAGTGACCTCATCTCGCCACTCAGACTTGAGCGACCTCATCACGCCACTCCGACTGGAGCGACCTCATCACGCCACTCCGACTGGAGTGACCTCATCACTCATCACTTAAGCACGAATGAATCTGTAAAGGGGGAAAATGAATGAAGAATGTTCTAGACTACCGTGTTATTTAGTAATTCACGTGTTCCTTCACTGAGACCCGTCACACACAACACGTACACATAGGACGGGAGGGTCCAGTCCACCAACGCAAAGCACCTCTGGCCTGGGAACTGCTGAGAGGAAGTGGCAGGGAGGTAGACAGGGAAGCCTGGAAATAAATAAGTCCTTTGTGTTGGGGCTAAGTAAACATTACACAGTATTACTACGGGTCAATAGTGGAGTCTGAAGAGCTGCTTCCGATCAATGGGCCAATACCGGTTGGATAGACTGTGCGGCCCCGGAGCACCAAGTCTAGTACCAAAAGGCTTCTCAACAGTTTTTACCCCAAAGCCAGAAGACGTCGGAACACTCCTGCCTACCCACAAACCCCTCTTTTACACTGCTTCTACTCTCTGTTTATCTTAGATGCATAGTCACTTTAACTATACATTCATGTACATACTACCTCAATTAGCCTGACTAACCAGTGTCTGTATGTAGCATTGCTACTCTCTACTGTATATAGCTTCTCTACTGTATATAGCCTCTCTACTGTTATATCCTCTCTACTGTATATAGCCTCTCTACTGTATATAACCTCTCTACTGCATATAACCTCTCTACTGTTATAGCCTCTACTGTATATAGTCTCTCTACTGTATATAACCTCTCTACTGTATATAGCCTCTCTACTGTATATAACCTCTCTACTGTATATAGTCTCTCTACTGTATATAACCTCTCTACTGTATATAACCTCTCTACTGTTATAGCCTCTACTGTATATAGTCTCTCTACTGTATATAGCATCTCTACTGTGTATAGCCTCTCTACTGTTATAGCCTCTACTGTATATAGCATCTCTACTGTGTATAGCCTCTCTACTGTTATAGCCTCTACTGTATATAGTCTCTCTACTGTATATAACCTCTCTACTGTATATAGCCTCTCTACTGTATATAGCCTCTCTACTGTATATAGCCTCTCTACTGTGTATAGCCTCTCTACTGTTATAGCCTCTACTGTATATAGTCTCTCTACTGTATATAACCTCTCTACTGTATATAGCCTCTCTACTGTATATAGCCTATCTACTGTATATAGCCTCTCTACTGTATATAGCCTCTCTACTGTATATAGTCTATCTACTGTATATAGCCTCTCTACTGTATATAGCCTCACTACTGTATATAGCTTCTCTACTGTATATAGCTTCTCTACTGTATCTAGCCTCTCTACTGTTACATCCTCTCTACTGTATATAGCCTCTCTACTGTATATAGCCTCTCTACTGTATATAGCCTCTCTACTGTATATAGCCTCTCTACTGTATATAGCCTCTCTACTGTATATAGCCTCTCTACTGTATATAGCCTCTCTACTGTTCTAGCCTCTCTACTGTTCTAGCCTCTCTACTGTATTTAGCCTCTCTACTGTTATAGCCTCTACTGTATATAACCTCTCTACTGTATATAGCCTCTCTACTGTATTTAGCCTCTCTACTGTTATAGCCTCTACTGTATATAACCTCTCTACTGTATATAACCGTTCTACTGTATATAGCCTCTCTACTGTATGTAGCCTCTACTGTATATAGCCTCTCTACTGTATATAACCTCTCTACTGTATATAGCCTCTCTACTGTATATAACCTCTACTGTATATAGCTCTCTACTGTATATAACCTCTCTACTGTTAAAGCTCTCTACTGTTATAGCCTCTCTACTGTATATAACCTCTCTACTGTATATAACCTCTCTACTGTATATAACCTCTCTACTGTTATAGCTCTCTACTGTTATAGCTCTCTACTGTATATAGCCTCTCTACTGTATATAACCTCTCTACTGTATATAACCTCTCTACTGTTATAGCTCTCTACTGTATATAGCTCTCTACTGTATATAGCCTCTCTACTGTATATAGTCTCTCTACTGTATATAGTCTCTCTACTGTATATAACCTCTCTACTGTATATAACCTCTCTACTGTTATAGCTCTCTACTCTATATAGTCTCTACTGTATATAGCCTCTCTACTGTTATAGCTCTCTACTGTATATAGCCTCTCTACTGTATATAGCCTCTCTACTGTATATAACCTCTCTACTGTATATAGTCTCTCTACTGTATATAACCTCTCTACTGTTATAGCTCTCTACTGTTATAGCCTCTACTGTATATAGCCTCTCTACTGTATATAGCCTCTCTACTGTATATAACCTCTCTACTGTATATAGTCTCTACTGTATATAACCTCTCTACTGTATAAAGCCTCTCTACTGTTATAGCCTCTCTACTGTTACAGCTCTCTACTGTATATAGCCTCTCTACTGTTTATAGCCTCTCTACTGTATATAGCCTCTTTTACCTCTTTTACTTAAAAATTGCACTGTTGGTTAGAGCCTGTAAGTAAGCATTTCACTGTGAGGTCTACTACACCTGTTGTATTCAGCATTTCACTGTGAGGTCTACTACACCTGTTGTATTCAGCATTTCACTGTGAGGTCTACTACACCTGTTGTATTCAGCATTTCACTGTAAGGTGAAACCTACACCTGTTGTATTCGGCGCACGTGACAAATAAACTTTGATTTGATTTGATAAACAGGTAGGATAGACTGGTAAGAGAGAGAGGTTGGCAGGAAACACTAGTAGACTTACTGTACTAGGGGGGAGAGAGAGAGAGAGAGAGAGAGAGAGAGAGAGAGAGACAGAGACAGAGAGAGAGAGAGAGAGAGAAAAAGAGAGAAGAGAGAAAGAGAGAAGAGAGAGAGAGAGAGAGAGAGAGAGAGAGAGAGAGAGAGAGAGAGAGAGAGAGGGAGAGAGAGAGAGAGAGACAGAGAGAGAGAGAAGAGAGAGAGAGACAGAGAGAGAGAGAAGAGAGAGAGAGAGAAGAGAGAGAGAGAAAGAGAGAGAGAGAGAGAGAGAGAGAGAGAGAGAGAGAAAGAAAGAGAGAGAGAGAGAGAGAGAGAGAGAGAGAGAGAGAGAGAGAGAGAGAGAGAGAGAGAGAGAGAGAGAACCAATCAAAGGAATCATATTTACAACATTGGAAAAATGAAACAAAATCCCAAAGCCGACTAAATTGCTATCTGACCCTAAACAGAGAATATGAATTGGCTGATTATCTCTACTCTGTCAGAGATACAAAGCAGAGACAGATCCTTACCAAGTACAGGCTGAGTGACCACCGATTGGCAATAGAAACCGGCAGACATAAAAAGACATGGCTACCCAAAGAGGAGCGTGTATGTGGTCACTGCATAACAGGGGAGGTAGAGACAGAGATGCACTTTCTCCTTTACTGTGATAAATATTCCTCACAAAGAGATTCATTATTCACAGAAATTACTAAACATATTCCAAATTTTTACAAATTGAACCCAGAGGAAAAACTAAGAATACTCATGGGCGAAGGAGCAATGGCTCCTCTTGCAGCCAAATATGTATTTTCCTGCCATAGCCTGAGGGACACTGAATAATAACATCTGCATAGTAAGCAGTAACTTAATTGTTATTGCTATTATTGTTATTACTGTAATTATTATTATTTTTGTATTTAATTTTGTATTATTATTTACTACACTTTTATATTTTATATTTGCTATCATTTAGAATTTTGTTACAATGTATATTGTATACATTGTTGCTTTGGCAATATTGACACAATGTTTTTCATGCCAATAAAGCAGTTTGAATTTGTAATTTGAATTTGAGAGAAAGAGACAGAGACAGAGAGAGAGAGAGAGAGAGAGAGAGAGAGAGAGAGAGAGAGAGAGAGAGAGAGAGAGAGAGAGAGAGAGAGAGAGAGAGACAGAGACAGAGACAGAGACAGAGAGAGAGAGAGAGAGAGAGAGAGAGAGAGAGAGAGACAGAGACAGAGACAGAGACAGAGACAGAGAGAGACAGAGACAGAGACAGAGACAGAGACAGAGAGAGAGAGAGAGAGAGAGAGAGAGAGAGAGAGAGAGAGACAGAGAGAGAGAGAGAGAGAGAGAGAGACAGAGAGAGAGAGACAGAGACAGAGACAGAGACAGAGACAGAGAGAGAGAGACAGAGACAGAGACAGAGAGAGAGAGAGAGAGAGAGAGAGAGAGACAGAGACAGAGACAGAGACAGAGAGAGAGAGAGACAGAGAGAGAGACAGAGAGAGAGAGAGAGAGAGACAGAGAGAGAGAGACAGAGAGAGAGAGAGAGAGAGAGAGAGAGAGAGAGAGAGAGACAGAGAGAGAGAGAGAGAGAGAGAGAGAGACAGAGAGAGACAGAGAGAGACAGAGAGAGAGAGAGAGAGAGAGAGAGAGAGAGAGAGAGAGACAGAGAGACAGAGAGAGAGACAGAGAGAGACCCCGTCCTAACCAACACACACAAGGGGTTTCCTTGTCCTGGGGAAATAAAACATTTTCAGTTTAACATCATTGTTGATATCATTCTGAAATGCCAACATCTCTCCTTTCCTCTTCAGATGTCAGATTGACATGACAAACAATCCCACTCAGAAACCTCACTCAGAAACTAATGGCTGTAATTAGTTGGGAGAATAACAGAGACATGGGATTATGGTTGGAAACGCCAGAACTAATGGCTGTAATTAGCTGGGAGAATAATAGAGGCATGGGATTATGGTTGGAAACGCCAGAACTAATGGCTGTAATTAGCTGGGAGAATAACAGAGTCATGGGATTATGGTTGGAATCACTGTAATGTATGTAATTAGCTGGGAGAATAACAGAGACATGGGATTATGGTTGGAATCACTGTAATGTATGTAATTAGCTGGGAGAATAACAGAGACATGGGATTATGGTTGGAATCACTGTAATGTATGTAATTAGCTGGGAGAATAACAGAGACATGGGATTATGGTTGGAATCACTGTAATGTATGTAATTAGCTGGGAGAATAACAGAGACATGGGATTATGGTTGGAAACGCCAGAACTAATGGCTGTAATTAGCTGGGAGAATAACAGAGACATGGGATTATGGTTGGAATCACTGTAATGTATGTAATTAGCTGGGGAGAATAACAGAGACATGGGATTATGGTTGGAATCACTGTAATGTATGTAATTAGCTGGGAGAATAACAGAGACATGGGATTATGGTTGGAAACGCCAGAACTAATGGCTGTAATTAGCTGGGAGAATAACAGAGACATGGGATTATGGTTGGAAACGCCAGAACTAATGTCTGTAATTAGCTGGGAGAATAACAGAGACATGGGATTATGGTTGGAAACACTGTAATGTATGTAATTAGCTGGGAGAATAACAGAGACATGGGATTATGGTTGGAATCACTGTAATGTATGTAATTAGCTGGGAGAATAACAGAGACATGGGATTATGGTTGGAATCACTGTAATGTATGTAATTAGCGGGGAGAATAACAGAGACATGGGATTATGGTTGGAAACGCCAGAACTAATGGCTGTAATTAGCTGGGAGAATAACAGAGGCATGGGATTATGGTTGGAAACGCCAGAACTAATGGCTGTAATTAGCTGGGAGAATAACAGAGGCATGGGATTATGGCTGGAAACGCCAGAACTAATGGCTGTAATTAGTTGGGAGAATAACAGAGACATGGGATTATGGTTGGAAACACTGTAATGTATGTAATTAGCTGGGAGAATAACAGAGACATGGGATTATGGCTGGAAACACTGTAATGTATGTAATTAGCTGGGAGAATAACAGAGGCATGGGATTATGGTTGGAAACGCCAGAACTAATGTCTGTAATTAGTTGGTAGAATAACAGAGACATGGGATTATGGTTGGAATCACTGTAATGTATGTAATTAGCTGGGAGAATAACAGAGACATGGGATTATGGTTGGAATCACTGTAATGTATGTAATTAGCTGGGAGAATAACAGAGGCATGGGATTATGGTTGGAATCACTGTAATGTATGTAATTAGCTGGGAGAATAACAGAGACATGGGATTATGGTTGGAAACACTGTAATGTATGTAATTAGCTGGGAGAATAACAGAGACATGGGATTATGGTTGGAAATGCCAGAACTAATGTCTGTAATTAGCTGGGAGAATAACAGAGACATGGGATTATGGTTGGAAACACTGTAATGTATGTAATTAGCTGGGAGAATAACAGAGACATGGGATTATGGTTGGAAACACTGTAATGTATGTAATTAACTGGGAGAATAACAGAGACATGGGATTATGGCTGGAAACGCCAGAACTAATGGCTGTAATTAGCTGGGAGAATAACAGAGACATGGGATTATGGTTGGAAACACTGTAATGTATGTAATTAGCTGGGAGAATAACAGAGGCATGGGATTATGGTTGGAAACGCCAGAACTAATGTCTGTAATTAGCTGGGAGAATAACAGAGACATGGGATTATGGTTGGAAACACTGTAATGTATGTAATTAGCTGGGAGAATAACAGAGACATGGGATTATGGTTGGAATCACTGTAATGTATGTAATTAGCTGGGAGAATAACAGAGACATGGGATTATGGTTGGAATCACTGTAATGTATGTAATTAGCTGGGAGAATAACAGAGACATGGGATTATGGTTGGAATCACTGTAATGTATGTAATTAGCTGGGAGAATAACAGAGACATGGGATTATGGTTGGAAACGCCAGAACTAATGGCTGTAATTAGCTGGGAGAATAACAGAGGGTAGGATTGTGAGGCAGTTGACATGGCAACATCACACACTGAATTTTTGTGTCTGGTTTCTTTTGCCTTTTGACGGATAACAGAACAAAATAAGACGCCGCATTTACCAGATTCCCTCTTTCCCCTTCCCTCCCTCCCTAGTGTCGTCTTTTCTGCTTTGTCCGTACGTCTCTTCAACTCCCTCCAGTTCCGTCATTCCCTTCCCTCTCCTCTCCTCTCCTCTCCTCTCCTCTCCTCTCCTCTCCTCTCCTCTCCTCTCCTCCCTCTCCCTCTCCCTCTCCTCTCCTCTCCCTCTCCTCTCCTCTCCCTCTCTGCTTGCCTCCCTCTCTCCTCTCCTCCCTCTCCCTCCTCTCTCCTCTCCTCTCTCCTCTCTTCTTCCCTCCCTCTCCTCCTCTCTCCTCTCTTCTTCCCTCCCTCCCTCCCTCCTCCTCTCTCTCTCCTCTCCTCTCTTCTTGCCTCCGTCTCTCCTCCCTCCCTCCCTCCCTCCCTCTCCTCTCCTCTCCTCTCCTCTCCTCTCCTGTCCAAATAACAGGTAAATGAACCTGCAACAACAATGTGGAATTCCACTATTTATCTAAACCCAGTTGTGCTGGAAGCTATTCAGAGTGTCTTGGGCTGGAGCGGCGGCGGTAACTTCACAGCTTTGAAGTCTATAACATAGTACATTCTATAAAAAGAAAAGAAAAACATGTCATTTTCTCCCTCTTTCTTTCATTCTTCCTCCCCCTCTCCTCTCCTCTCCTCCCTTTCTCCTCTCCCCTTTCTCCTCACCTCTCCTCTTCTCCTCCCTCTATCCTCACCTCTCCTCTCTTTCTCCTCTCCTCTCCTCTCTTTCTCCTCTCCTCTCCTCTCCTCTCCTCTCTTTCTCCCCTCTTTCTTCTCTCCTATCTACTCCCCTCTCCTCCCTCCTTCAGCAGAAAGGCAAAAACAACCTGTGAAAATAGTTGGAGTAACCGATGTTAGGTCTGTGTCCCAAGGGCACCATATTCCCTACAGAGCGCACTACAATTATAGGGGGTGAAAGCAACACAGTCAAGCTACTGTGAGATAGCAGCGCTGCTGTCTCCGTTGCCGTGGCAACCCTCTGAGGAGGTGAAGGAAAGGGCATGGTTACAGTAGCACAGAGTATATCTCTTCACTGACTGGCTGACTACAGCTTAAGGAATGCAGGTGAACTCTCTCTTTCCCTCTTTCTCTCACTCTGTCTCCCACTCTCTTTCCATCTCTCTTTCTGTCTCTGTCTGGCTCCCTCCCCTCCCTCTCTTTTATAAACCCTTATAAATCCCTAGTTCTTCCCAATAAGAACACATTCCAGGTCTGTCCGTGTTTCGCCTAGCCCACTTCTTTTTATAAATCACGTGAAGATATGTCATCAATTCAGAGTGCTGCTAGCAAGCGTGATAAAATCAGCCTGATCACTAGAAACTGACTTTTGATTTTGGATGTTTGAAAAGGTTCTGTGAATGTCGATATATGCCTTCCTCTGCACTCATGTCCCTGTAACGTGGCGCTACTCAGAATAAACCCGGTAACCACTCAGAATAAACCCGGTAACCACTCAGAATAAACCCGGTAACCACTCAGAATAAACCCGGTAACCACTCAGAATAAACCCGGTAACCACTCAGAATAAACCCGGTAACCACTCAGAATAAACCCGGTAACCACTCAGAATATACCCGGTAACCACTCAGAATAAACCCGGTAACCACTCAGAATATACCCGGTAACCACTCAGAATAAACCCGGTAACCACTCAGAATAAACCGTAACCACTCAGAATAAACCCGGTAACCACTCAGAATAAAACCCGGTAACCACTCAGAATAAACCCGGTAACCACTCAGAATAAACCCGGTAACCACTCAGAATAAACCCGGTAACCACTCAGAATATACCCGGTAACCACTCAGAATAAACCCGGTAACCACTCTGAATATACCCGGTAACCACTCAGAATATACCCGGTAACCACTCAGAATAAACCCGGTAACCACTCAGAATAAACCGGTAACCACTCAGAATATACCCGGTAACCACTCAGAATAAACCCGGTAACCACTCAGAATATACCCGGTAACCACTCAGAATATACCCGTAACCACTCAGAATAAACCCGGTAACCACTCAGAATAAACCCGGTAACCACTCAGAATAAACCCGGTAACCACTCAGAATAAACCCGGTAACCACTCAGAATAAACCCGGTAACCACTCAGAATAAACCCGGTAACCACTCAGAACAAACCCGGTAACCACTCAGAACAAACCCGGTAACCACTCAGAATAAACCCGGTAACCACTCAGAATAAACCCGGTAACCACTCAGAACAAACCCGGTAACCACTCAGAATATACCCGGTAACCACTCAGAATAAACCCGGTAACCACTCAGAATATACCCGGTAACCACTCAGAATATACCCGGTAACCACTCAGAATAAACCCGGTAACCACTCAGAATAAACCCGGTAACCACTCAGAATAAACCCGGTAACTACATGGAATTAATGTGTCACAAATAGAGTGCGTCACACTATGAGATCTTGTTGGCTGCTTCTCAAATGGCATCTTAGTGCCTGACTCTTAAAACAGGGGCGCCTCAAGGGTGTGTCCTCAGCCCTCTGCTGTACTCCCTGCTCTACCCACGACTGTGTTGCTTTGCACCACACCAATTCCATCGTCTAGTCTCCATGACGGCACCACGGTTGTAGGCCGGATAACCGACAACGACGAGCATTGTGGTGCCAGGGCAACAACCTCAATGTTAATAAAGACGAGGATTGTTGACTTCCAGGAAGCAGAGACAGGAAGATGCCCCGTTCCACATTAACGAGACTGCAGTAGAGGAAGTCACAACTTTTACATTTCTTGGCGTCCACATCACAGAGGACTTGTCATCGACCAACACCCCCACCCACTCTTGTCAGAGGGCGTAACAGCGTCTCCACTTCCTAAGGCAGCTGAAGAATTTTCGGCGTGAAGCCCCGAGCCCTTTCCAAATACTACCGATGCACCGTCGAGAGCGTCCTGACCTGTTGCATCAAGGCCTGGTACAGGAATTGCTCCGTCCATGACCACAAGGCCCTCCAGCGGGTGTTGAAGACGGCCTAGTAAATCCCCGGGAACATTCTCCCACCCATCCAAGACAAGGACCACACACACACACACACACACACCCAGTCACAAGCTGTTATCACCCTTAATGTTGGGAAGATGAATCAGAGCATGAGGTCTGATATCAACAGGTTCAGAGACAGTTTCTATCTACAACCCATCAGACTGCTGAACACCTGAACTGGTCTGACCACCTGTTCTGATTCTCCACACCTTAGCACTCACACACACACACACACACACACACACACACACACACACACACACACACACACACACACACACACACACACACACACACACACACACACACACACACACACACACACACACACACACACACACACACACACACACACACACAACTGCTGCTCTTATTATACTGCTCAGTTATGCACAGGAAGAACAACAAGATAGCAGTGAGAGATAGGAAACAGCCAGCCAGCCCAGCCAGCCAGCCAGCCAGCCAGACAGACAGACAGACAGGCAGACAGGCAGACAGGCAGACAGGCAGACAGGCAGACAGACAGACAGACAGACAGACAGACAGACAGAGCTGTTCCTACCTCTAAGAAGCAGGTCCCGACTGCCGTATTCTCCTTGATTGTGACGTTGTAGAAGTTACTAGAGAACACCGGCTCGTTATCGTTTACATCCTGCAGCACCACGGCAGCCCTCGCCGTCGACGACATTGGAGGCCGCCCGTTGTCCGTGGCAACCACCGTCACGCTGGGCGCTGGCTCCGACTCATAATCCAGTGCCATCGCCGTGGTGATGATCCCCGTCACCGGGTCGATGGAGAACCAATCGGAGTGGCTCTTTTTGTCTTTGAGGAGGCTGTATCGGATGTCCCCATTGGGCCCCTGGTCCTTGTCCCGGGCCGTCACCTGGAGCACAAAGGATCCTGGGTAGACGACCTCTGGGATGGTCTGTTTGTAAGCCTGCTGGTCGAAGAGTGGTGGATTATCATTCACGTCAGTGACCTGGATAGTAAGGACGACTCAGCCCTGAGAGGAGGGTGCCTGCGTCTGTTGCCATGACTCTTAGCTCGTACGTGTCCCTCTCCCTCGCGGTCCAACACCTGGTCCACACAGATCAGATAGATAATACTGTCCTTGGTGGTCAGGGGCGAACTTCCCGTCCCCTCCTCTAGCGAAACGTTAACATTGGCGTATTCTCCATAGTCTGGGTCGGTGACCGAGATCGTGCCACGTACTGGCCGGGCTGGGCGCCCTCTGAGATGCGCGGCGAGCCGTCTTCGCTGAGGAAGATAATGGTCATGGTGGGTTGGTTGTCGTTGTAGTCTCGGACGTGGATGGTGACGAAGGCATTGGTCACCTGGATGGCAAAACAACAGTAGCTAGTCATTAAAAGGAGAGGGAGCGGAGAGAAGGTCAATTAACCTCCTTCCTGTAAAAAGTTCAAACAGAGGCTCAAAGAACACTTCAAACTGTGCACAGGAAGGGTCCAAAATTAGCAAAACAATAACTGGCATTAAAGTGTCATTTGATGAAACCTTTATTTGTTGGCATTGTACCATTACAGAATAAACCTTTATAGACACACACACATATATATATATATATACACACATATACACATATATATATATTATTTTTTTTGTGTGTGAAGAATCAACAACAAGTGTGACACAATCATGAAGTGGAACGACATTTATTGGATATTTCAAACTTTTTTAACAAATCAAAAACTGAAAAATGGGGCGTGCAAAATTATTCAGCCCCTTTACTTTCAGTGCAGCAAACTCTCTCAGAAGTTCAGTGAGGATCTCTGAATGATCCAATGTTGACCTAAATGACTAATGATGATAAATACAATCCACCTGTGTGTAATCAAGTCTCCGTATAAATGCACCTGCACTGTGATAGTCTCAGAGGTCCGTTAAAAGCGCAGAGAGCATCATGAAGGACAAGGAACACACCAGGCAGGTCCAGATACTGTTGTGAAGAAGTTTAAAGCCGGATTTGGATACAAAAAGATTTCACAAGCTTTAAACATCCCAAGGACCACTGTGCAAGCGATAATATTGAAATGGAAGGAGTATCAGACCACTGCAAATCTACCAAGACCTGGCCGTCCCACTAAACTTAAAACCATACAAGGAAGACTGATCAGAGATGCAGCCAGAAATTTATAGTCACTCTGGATGAACTGCAGAGATCTACAGCTGAGGTGGGAACTCTGTCCATAGGACAACAATCAGTCGTATATTGTACAAATCTGGCCTTTATGGAAGAGTGGCAAGTAGAAAGCCATTTCTTAAAGATATCCATAAAAAGTGTTGTTTAAAGTTTGCCACAAGCCACCTGGGAGACACACCAAACATGTGGAAGAAGGTGCTCTGGTCAGATGCAACCAAAATTGAACTTTTTGGCAACAATGCAAAACGTTATGTTTGGCGTAAAAGCAACACAGCTCATCACCCTGACCACACCATCCCCACTGTCAAACATGGTGGTGGCAGCATCATGGTTTGGGCCTGCTTTTCTTCAGCAGGACAGGGAAGATGGTTAAAATTGATGGGAAGATGGATGGAGCCAAATACAGGACCATTCTGGAAGAAAACCTGATGGAGTCTGCAAAAGACCTGAGACTGGGACGGACATTTGTCTTCCAAAAAGACAATGATCCAAAACATAAAGCAAAATCTACAATGAAATGGTTCAAAAATAAACATATCCAGGTGTTAGAATGGCCAAGTCAAAGTCCAGACCTGAATCCAATCGAGAATCTGTGGAAAGAACTGAAAACTGCTGTTCACAAATGCTCTCCATCCAACCTCACTGAGCTCGAGCTGTTTTGCAAGGAGGAATGGGAAAACATTTCAGTCTCTCGATGTGCAAAACTGATAGAGACATACCCCAAGTGACTTACAGCTGTAATCGCAGCAAAAGGTGGCGCTACAAAGTATTAAATCATTTTGCACGCCCAATTTTTCAGTTTTTGATAAAAAAGTTTGAAATATCCAATAAATGTCGTTCCACTTCATGATTGTGTCCCACTTGTTGTTGATTCTTCACAAACAAATACAGTTTATATCTTTATGTTTGAAGCCTGAAATGTGGCAAAAGCTCGCAAAGTTCAAGGGGGCCGAATACTTTCGCAAGGCACTGTATATATATATATATATATATATATACATACACATATACATATACATACATATACATATATATACATACACATATACATACACATATGCACACATATACATATATACATATATATATACTCACATACATACTTATATACACATATATACATATAAACACACATATACATATATATATACACATATATATATATACATACATATACACATATATATATAATCTTGCTTGAAGGTCATTCTACTAATACTTTCCGAATGTATATATATATATGTAAAGTATTAGTAGAATGGTATATATACACAGACAGACATATATATATATATATATATGTAAAGTATTAGTAGAATGGGATATATACACAGACAGACATATATATATATATATATATATATATGTAAAGTATTAGTAGAATGGTGCCGGAGAGGCATTTAACCAGCTACATTAAACCAGCTACATTAAACCAGCTACATTAAACCA
>NW_027010818.1:0-28317 GCF_036934945.1 Oncorhynchus masou masou | reverse complement strand
ACCTGTAGAACACAGAGAGAGAGAGTGAGGGGTACCTGAAGAACACAGAGAGAGAGAGGAGGGGTACCTGAAGAACACAGAGAGAGAGAGGAGGGGTACCTGTAGAACACAGAGAGAGAGAGAGAGTGAGGGGTACCTGAAGAACACAGAGAGAGAGAGGAGGGTACCTGAAGAACACAGAGAGAGAGAGAGGAGGGGTACCTGTAGAACACAGAGAGAGAGAGGAGGGGTACACACAGAGAGAGAGAGGAGGGGTACCTGGAAGAACACACAGAGAGAGAGAGGAGGGGTACCTGTAGAACACAGAGAGAGAGAGGAGAGGTACCTGAACACAGAACCTGTAGAACACACAGAGAGAGAGAGAGAGGAGAGTACCTGAAGAACACAGAGAGAGAGAGAGGAGGGGGTACCTGTAGAACACAGAGAGAGAGAGGGAGGGGCACCTGAAGAACACACAGAGAGAGAGAGGAGGGGTACCTGTAGAACACAGAGAGAGACAGGAGAGGTACCTGTAGAACACAGAGAGAGAGAGGAGGGGTACCTGAAGAACACACAGAGAGAGAGAGGAGGGGTACCTGTAGAACACACAAAGAGAGGGAGGGGTACCTGTAGAACACAGAGAGAGAGAGAGAGAGAGGTACATGTAGAACACACAAAGAGAGAGGAGGGGTACCTGTAGAACACAGAGAGAGAGAGGAGGGGTACCTGAAGAACACAGAGAGAGAGAGAGAGAGAGAGGAGGGGTACCTGTAGAACACACAGAGAGAGAGAGGGGTACCTGTAGAACACAGAGAGAGAGAGGAGGGGTACCTGAAGAACACACAGAGAGAGAGAGGAGGGGTACCTGTAGAACACAGAGAGAGAGAGGAGGGGTACCTGTAGAACACACAGAGAGAGAGAGAGAGGAGGGGTACCTGAAGAACACACAGAGAGAGAGAGGAGGAGGGTACCTGAAGAACACACAGAGAGAGAGGAGGGGTACCTGTAGAACACAGAGAGAGAGAGGAGAGGTACCTGAAGAACACAGAGAGAGAGAGAGGGGTACCTGAAGAACACAGAGAGAGAGAGGAGAGGGGTACCTGAAGAACACAGAGAGAGAGAGGAGGGGTACCTGTAGAACACAGAGAGAGAGAGGGGTACCTGTAGAACACACAGAGAGAAAGAGCGAGAGAGGAGGGGTACCTGTAGAACACACACACAGAGAGAGAGAGAGGAGGGGTACCTGTAGAACACACAGAGAGAGAGAGGAGAGGTACCTGTAGAACACAGAGAGAGAGGAGAGGTACCTGTAGAACACAGGGAGAGAGAGGAGGGGTACCTGAAGAACACACAGAGAGAGAGAGGAGGGGTACCTGAAGAACACAGAGAGAGAGGGAGGGGTACCTGAAGAACACACAGAGAGAGAGGGAGGGGTACCTGAAGAACACAGAGAGAGAGAGAGGAGGGGTACCTGAAGAACACAGAGAGAGAGAGGAGGGTACCTGTAGAACACAGAGAGAGAGAGGGGTACCTGTAGAACACACAGAGAGAAAGAGCGAGAGAGGAGGGGTACCTGTAGAACACACACAGAGAGAGAGAGAGGAGGGGTACCTGTAGAACACACACAGAGAGAGAGGAGAGGTACCTGTAGAACACAGAGAGAGAGGAGAGGTACCTGTAGAACACAGAGAGAGAGAGGAGGGGTACCTGTAGAACACAGAGAGAGAGAGAGGGGGTACCTGAAGAACACACAGAGAGAGAGGAGGGGTACCTGTAGAACACAGAGAGAGAGAGGAGGGGTACCTGAAGAACACAGAGAGAGAGAGGAGGGTACCTGAAGAACACACAGAGAGAGTGAGGAGGGGTACCTGTAGAACACAGAGAGAGAGAGAGAGAGGAGGGGTACCTGTAGAACACAGAGAGAGAGAGGAGGGGTACCTGTAGAACACAGAGAGAGAGAGGAGGGGTACCTGAAGAACACAGAGAGAGAGGAGGGGTACCTGAAGAACACACAGAGAGAGGAGGGGTACCTGTAGAACACAGAGAGAGAGAGGAGGGGTACCTGAAGAACACAGAGAGAGAGAGGGAGGGGTACCTGGAAGAACACAGAGAGAGAGAGGAGGGGTACCTGTAGAACACAGAGAGAGAGAGGAGGGGTACCTGAAGAACACAGAGAGAGAGAGGAGGGGTACCTGAAGAACACACAGAGAGAGAGAGGAGGGGTACCTGTAGAACACAGAGAGAGAGAGGAGGGGTACCTGAAGAACACACAGAGAGAGAGGAGGGGGTACCTGAAGAACACACAGAGAGAGGAGGAGGGGTACCTGTAGAACACACAAAGAGAGAGGAGGGGTACCTGTAGAACACAGAGAGAGAGAGAGAGAGAGAGGGGTACCTGTAGAACACACAAAGAGAGAGGAGGGGTACCTGTAGAACACAGAGAGAGAGGAGGGGTACCTGAAGAACACAGAGAGAGAGAGAGAGAGAGGAGGGGTACCTGTAGAACACACAGAGAGAGAGAGGTACCTGTAGAACACAGAGAGAGAGAGGAGGGGTACCTGAAGAACACACAGAGAGAGAGAGGAGGGGTACCTGTAGAACACAGAGAGAGAGAGGAGGGGTACCTGTAGAACACACAGAGAGAGAGAGAGAGGAGGGGTACCTGAAGAACACACAGAGAGAGAGAGAGAGGAGGGGTACCTGAAGAACACACAGAGAGAGAGAGGGAGGGGTACCTGTAGAACACAGAGAGAGAGAGGAGAGGTACCTGAAGAACACAGAGAGAGAGGAGGGGGTACCTGAAGAACACAGAGAGAGAGAGGAGGGGTACCTGTAGAACACAGAGAGAGAGAGGGTACCTGTAGAACACACAGAGAGAAAGAGCGAGAGAGGAGGGGTACCTGTAGAACACACACACAGAGAGAGAGGGGAGGGGTACCTGTAGAACACACAGAGAGAGAGAGGAGAGGTACCTGTAGAACACAGAGAGAGAGGGAGAGGTACCTGTAGAACACAGGGAGAGAGAGAGGAGAGGTACCTGTAGAACACAGAGAGAGAGAGAGGAGAGGTACCTGTAGAACACACAGAGAGAGAGAGAGAGGAGGGGTACCTGAAGAACACAGGGAGAGAGAGAGGGAGAGGTACCTGTAGAACACACAAAGAGAGGGAGGGGTACCTGTAGAACACACAAAGAGAGAGGAGGGGTACCTGTAGAACACAGAGAGAGAGGAGAGGTACCTGTAGAACACAGAGAGAGAGAGGAGGGGTACCTGAGGAACACAGAGAGAGAGAGAGAGAGAGAGAGAGAGGAGGGGTACCTGTAGAACACACAAAGAGAGGAGGGGTACCTGTAGAACACACAAAGAGAGAGGGGGGTACCTGTAGAACACAGAGAGAGAGAGGAGAGGTACCTGTAGAACACAGAGAGAGAGAGGAGGGTACCTGAGGAACACAGAGAGAGAGAGAGAGAGAGAGAGGAGGGGTACCTGTAGAACACACAGAGAGAGAGGGGTACCTGTAGAACACAGAGAGAGGAGGGGTACCTGAAGAACACGCAGAGAGAGAGGAGAGGTACCTGTAGAACACCGAGAGAGAGAGGAGAGGTACCTGTAGAACACAGAGAGAGAGAGGGGTACCTGTAGAACACACACAGAGAGAGAGAGAGAGGAGGGGTACCTGTAGAACACACACAGAGAGAGAGGAGGGGTACCTGTAGAACACACAGAGAGAGAGAGGAGAGGTACCTGTAGAACACAGAGAGAGAGGAGAGGTACCTGTAGAACACAGAGAGAGAGAGAGGAGAGGTACCTGTAGAACACAGAGAGAGAGAGGAGGGGTACCTGTAGAACACAGGGAGAGAGAGAGGAGGGGTACCTGTAGAACACACAAAGAGAGAGGAGGGGTACCTGTAGAACACAGAGAGAGAGAGGGGTACCTGTAGAACACACAGAGAGAAAGAGCGAGAGGAGGGGTACCTGTAGAACACACACAGAGAGAGAGGAGAGGTACCTGTAGAACACAGAGAGAGAGAGGAGGGGTACCTGTAGAACACAGAGAGAGAGGAGGGGTACCTGTAGAACACACAGAGCGAGAGAGGAGAGGTACCTGTAGAACACAGAGAGAGAGGAGAGGTACCTGTAGAACACAGAGAGAGAGAGAGGAGGGGTACCTGAAGAACACAGGGAGAGAGAGGAGGGGTACCTGTAGAACACACAAAGAGAGGAGGGGGTACCTGTAGAACACAGAGAGAGAGAGGAGAGGTACCTGTAGAACACAGAGAGAGAGAGGAGGGGTACCTGAGGAACACAGAGAGAGAGAGAGAGAGAGAGAGAGAGAGAGAGGAGGGGTACCTGTAGAACACACAGAGAGAGAGAGAGAGAGAGGGTACCTGTAGAACACACAGAGAGAGAGAGAGAGGAGGGGTACCTGTAGAACACACAGAGAGAGAGAGAGAGAGGGGGTACCTGTAGAACACAGAGAGAGAGAGAGAGGAGAGGTACCTGTAGAACACAGAGAGAGAGAGAGAGGTACCTGTAGAACACAGAGAGAGAGAGGAGGGGTACCTGTAGAACACACAAAGAGAGAGGAGGGGTACCTGTAGAACACAGAGAGAGAGAGAGAGAGAGAGAGAGAGAGAGAGAGAGAGAGAGAGAGAGAGAGAGAGAGAGAGAGAGAGGAGAGGTACCTGTAGAAACACAGAGAGAGAGGAGAGGTACCTGTAGAACACACAAAGAGAGAGGAGGGGTACCTGAGGAACACAGAGAGAGAGAGAGAGAGAGAGAGAGAGAGAGGAGGGGTACCTGTAGAACACAGAGAGAGAGAGGAGAGGTACCTGTAGAACACAGAGAGAGGAGAGGTACCTGTAGAACACAGAGAGAGGAGAGGTACCTGTAGAACACACAGAGAGAGAGAGGGGGTACCTGAGGAACACAGAGAGAGAGAGAGAGAGAGAGAGAGAGAGAGAGAGAGAGAGAGAGAGAGAGAGAGAGAGAGAGAGGGTACCTGTAGAACACAGAGAGAGAGGAGAGGTACCTGTAGAACACAGAGAGAGGAGAGGTACCTGTAGAACACACAGAGAGAGAGAGGAGGGGTACCTGAGGAACACAGAGAGAGAGAGGAGAGGTACCTGTAGAACACAGAGAGAGAGAGAGGAGAGGTACCTGTAGAACACACAGAGAGAGAGAGAGGAGAGGTACCTGTAGAACACACAGAGAGAGAGAGGAGGGGTACCTGAGGAACACAGAGAGAGAGAGGAGAGGTACCTGTAGAACACAGAGAGAGAGAGAGGAGGGGTACCTGTATGACACAGAGAGAGAGAGGAGGAGGTACCTGTAGAACACAGAGAGAGAGGAGAGGGTACCTGTAGAACACAGAGAGAGAGAGGAGGGGTACCTGTAGAACACACAAAGAGAGAGGGAGGGGTACCTGTAGAACACAGAGAGAGAGAGAGAGAGAGAGAGAGAGAGAGAGAGAGAGAGAGAGAGAGAGAGAGAGAGAGAGAGAGAGAGAGAGGAGAGGTACCTGTGGAACACAGAGAGAGAGAGGGAGAGGTACCTGTAGAACACACAAAGAGAGAGGAGGGGTACCTGAGGAACACAGAGAGAGAGAGAGAGAGAGAGAGAGAGAGAGAGAGAGAGAGAGAGAGAGAGAGGGGGTACCTGTAGAACACAGAGAGAGAGAGGAGAGGTACCTGTAGAACACAGAGAGGGAGAGGTACCTGTAGAACACAGAGAGAGGAGAGGTACCTGTAGAACACAGAGAGAGAGAGGAGGGGTACCTGAGGAACACAGAGAGAGAGAGAGAGAGAGAGAGAGAGAGAGAGAGAGAGAGAGAGAGAGAGAGAGAGAGAGAGAGAGAGGGGGGTACCTGTAGAACACAGAGAGAGAGAGGTACCTGTAGAACACAGAGAGAGGAGAGGTACCTGTAGAACACACAGAGAGAGAGAGGGGAGGGGTACCTGAGGAACACAGAGAGAGAGAGAGAGAGAGAGAGAGAGAGAGAGAGAGAGAGAGAGAGAGAGAGAGAGAGAGAGAGAGAGAGAGAGGAGGGGTACCTGTAGAACACAGAGAGAGAGAGGAGAGGTACCTGTAGAACACAGAGAGAGAGAGAGAGAGGTACCTGTAGAACACACAGAGAGAGAGAGAGGAGGGGTACCTGTAGAACACACAGAGAGAGAGGGAGGGGTACCTGTAGGTGCGTGTCTGCTGGTTAACTGTAGTGGTGAGTACAGGACTCTCCTGCTGGGCCATGCTGCGTGTGGGGCTGGGGACATAGTCGTTAGGGACCACAGGAGGACGAACGGGCTCCAGCGTCCGATAGGGGGAGTGGCGCCTGGACGAGAGGGTAAAGGGGGCAGTTTAACATCCTAACATTACACAACTGTAAAAGGAGATATTAAAATGGTTTGGTGTTATTGCAAATGAGAGACATTTTACAGTTGCGTAATGTTGAGATCACTACAAGGAGGAGAATTGGCAACATGAATATAGCTATGGTCGTGTGGAGGATCATAAAAACAGATGATACAGACTGGAGAATATATTCTCTCTCTCTCTCTCTCTATCTAACCTTATTCTTTTGTTCCTCGCCACACAATATGACATCACAATACCCCATAATGACAACGGAAAAACAGGTAATAGATTTTTTGGAAATGTATTTAAATGTATAAAAAAAATGGAAACATCACATAAGTATTCAGACCCTTTATTCAGTACTTTGTTCGAGCTTCTTTGGCAGTGATTACAGCCTCCAGTATTCTTGGGTATGACGCTACAAACTTGGTACACCTGTATTTGGAGAGTTTCTCCCATTCTTCTCTGCAGATCCTCTCAAGCTCTGTCAGGTTGGATGGGGACCGTTGCTGCACAGCTATTTTCAGGTCTCTCCAGAGATGCTCAATTGGGTTCAAGTCCGCGCTCTGGCTGGGCCACTCAAGGACATTCAGAGACCTGTCCCTGTATGCTTAGAGTCGTTGTCCTGTTGGAAGGTGAACCTTTACTCTAGTCTGACGTCCTGAGCGCTCTGGAGCAGGTTATCATCAAGGATCGCTACTTCGCTCCATTCATCTTTCCCTAAATCCTGACTAGTCTCCCAGTCCCCTGCCGCTGAAAAACATTCCCACAGCATGATGCTGCCACCACCGTGCTTCACAATAGGGATGGTGCCAGGTTTCCTCCAGATGTGACACTTGGCATTCAGGCCAAAGAGTTCAATCTTGGTTTCATCAGACCCTCCCCTAACCCGGACAACGCTGGGTCTCCCGGTCGCGCAGCGTTGTTCGGGGAGGGTTTGGCCGGCAAGGATGTCCTTGTCCCATCGCACTTTTAGCGACTCCTGTGAAGGACCGAGCGCATGCATGCTGACACTGTCGCCAGGTGTATTTCCTCCAACACATTGGCTGGCTTCTGGGTTAAGCGGCCATTGTGTCAGCGCCAGCCGGCCGGAGGGATGGCTGCCGTCTTATAGACTCTTAACCAGCCATTTTGTTTGTTTTTTCGTGTTTTGTACATAATGTTACTGCAACCGTCTCTAATGACCGAAAAAAAGAGCTTCTGGACATCAGAACTCACCTCAGATTAGACAAAAAAATAATTATTCAATGAGTCGGACGTGAGGGATATACTACAGACACCCAACCAGGCCCAGATCTCCTTTGGTGGAAATTAAACAGAGATTTCACTGAAAAAGATCAGCCTTGTGAGGCGACGAGTGGCTAATCTGCCTTTAACTTACGTCCTGCTAATGCCCAATTGCTGAAAAATACATGGGACGAACTGAAATCACATTTACCAAACCGGACATTAAAAACGAATATCTTGTGTTTCACCGAGTCGTGGCTGAACGACGACATTAAGAACATACAGCTGGCGGGTTATACACTCTATCAGCAGGACAGCAGCCTCTGGTA
Source organism: Oncorhynchus masou masou (assembly GCF_036934945.1). Lineage (NCBI taxonomy): Eukaryota > Metazoa > Chordata > Actinopteri > Salmoniformes > Salmonidae > Oncorhynchus > Oncorhynchus masou. The sequence continues at coordinate 20,429 of NW_027010818.1, read as the reverse complement.
TGACACGGGGCGGGGGCCAAATATGTAACCAACAGCTGGTGATATCTAAGGAAGTCTCGAGGCTTTGCTTGCCTGAGGTAGAGTATCTCATGATAAGCTGTTGACCACACTAGCTAGAGTTTCTGTGTTTTTCATTGCTGTCGTCTACATACCACCAGACCGATGCAACAACAGTGCTTAACGAGCTGTATTCCACCATAAGCAAACAGGAACATGCTCATCCAGAGGTGGCGCTCCTAGTGGCCGGAGACTTTAATGCAGGGAAACTTAAATCAGTTCTACCTAATTTCTATGTTAAATGTGCAACCAGAGTGAAAAACTCTAGACCACCTTTACTCCAAACACAGCGACACGCACAAAGCTCTCCCTCGTCCTCCATTTGGCAAATCTGACCATAATTCTATCCTCCTGATTCCTGCTTACAACCAAAAATTAAAGCAGGAAGCACCAGTGACTCGGTCTATAAACAGGTGGTCAGATGAAGCAGATGCTAAACTACAGGACTGTTTTGGCATTGAGGAGTACACCACATCAGACTGTACGTACATACCCCAACCAGAAGCCGTGGATTACAGGCAACATATGTACTGACCAAAATGGTTGAGCTGCCGCTTTCAAGGAGCGGGACCCGGAAGCTTATATGAATCCTGCTAAGCCCTCAGACGATCCATCAAACAGGCAAATACAGGACTAAACTCGATTCGTACTACACCGGCTCTGACGCTCGTCGGTTGTGGCAGGGCTTGCCAACGATTACAGACTACAGAGGGAAGCACAGCTGAGAGCTGCCCAGTGACATGAGCCTACCAGACGAGCTAAATAACTTCTATGCTCGCTTCAAGGCAAGTAACACTGAAACATGCATGAGAGCATCAGCTGTTCCAGACGACTGTGTGATCACGCTCTCAGCTGCCGATTTGTGTAAGACCTTTAAAAAGGCCGCAGGGCCGGACGGAGATTACCACGACGTGTACACTGAGCATGCGCTGACCAACTGGCAGGTGTCTTCACTGACATTTTCATCCTCTCCCTGTATGAGTCGGTAATTCCAAAATGTTTGGTCAAGCAGACCACCATAGTCCCTGTGCTCAAGAACACTAAGGTACCTGCCAAAATGACTCCCAACCCGTAGCACTCACATCTGTAGCCATGAAATGCTTTGAAAGGCTGGTCATGGCTCACATCAACATCATTATCCCAGCAATCCTAGACCCACTATAATTTGCATACCGCACCAACAGATCCACAGATGATGCAATCTCTATTGCACTCCACACTGCCCTTTCCCACCTGGACAAAAAGAAAACCTATGTGAGAATGCTATTCATTGACTACAGCTCAGCGTTCAACACCGTAGTGCCCTCAAAGCTCATCACTAAGGTAAGGATCCTGGAACTCACACCTCCCTCTGCAACTGGATCCTGGACTTCCTGATGGGCCGCAGTTTGTAAGGGTAGGTAACACATCCGCCATGCTGATCTTCAACAGGGGGCCCCTCGGGTGCGTGCTCAGTCCCCTCCTGTACTCCCTATTCACTCATGACTGCACGGCCAGGTTTGCCGATGCCACAACAGTGGTTGGCCTGATCACCGACAATGACGAGATAGCTTACAGGGAGGAGGTCAGAGTCCTGGCCGTGTGGTGCCAGGACAACAACCTCTTCCTCAACGTGATCAAGACAAAGGAGATGATTGTGGACGACAGGAAAAGGAGGACCGAGCACGCCCCCATTCTCATCGACGGGGCTGTAGTGGAGCAGGTTGAGAGCTTCAAGTTCCTTGGCATCCACATTACCAACAAACTAGAATGGGCCAAGTACAGCAAGACATTCGAGAAGAGGGCACGACAAAGCCTATTACCCCTCAGGAGACTGAAAAGATTTGGCATGGGTCCCCAGATCCTCAAAAGGTTTTACAGCTGCACCATTGAGAGCATGACTGGTTGCATCACGGCCTGGTATGGCAACAGCTCGGCCTCCGATCGCAAGGCACTACAGAGGGTAGTGCGTTCGGGCCAGTACATCACTGGGGCCAAGCATCCTGTCATCTAGCACCTCTACCAGGCGGTGTCAAAGGAAGGCCCCAAATATGGTCAAAGACTCCAGCCAACCTAGTCATAAACTGTTCTCTATGCTACCACACGGCAAGCGGTATCGGAGCGCCAAGTCTAGGTTCAAGAGATTTCTTAACAGCTTCTACCCCCAAGCCATAAGACTCCTGAACAGCTAATCAAATGGCTACCCAGACTATTTGCATTGCCTCCCCCCTTTCTACACTGCTGCTATTCTCTGTTATTATCTATGCATAGTCACTTGAATAAGTGACCTCAATTACCTCGACACCGGTGCCCCGCACATTTGTGTGAAAGGTCAGCATACGTAAGAGGGAGCCGCCAGTTCGAAACAACAGAACACCTATCGTGACTTGGTAAAAACGAGCACTGCATAACATCGACCAGAGTCGATGAACCACGGTGGCCCACGTCTCAAACCCACAGGGGAACAGTGGCAACCCAAACATCGACCACGGTGGCCCACGTCCATAGACTCAAAACATCGACCACGGTGGCCCACGGTGACCCACGTCCATAGACTCAAAACGTTGCCCATGGTGGCCCACATTTACATTTACATTTAAGTCATTTAGCAGACGCTCTTATCCAGAGCAACTTACAAATTGGTGAATTCACCTTCTGACATCCAGTGGAACAGCCACTTTACAATAGTGCATCTAAATCATTAAGGGGGGTGGGAGGGGTGAGAAGGATTACTTATCCTATCCTAGGTATTCCTTGAAGAGGTGGGGTTTCAGGTGTCTCCGGAAGGTGGTGATTGACTCTGCTGTCCTGGCGTCGTGAGGGAGTTTGTTCCACCATTGGGGGGCCAGAGCAGCGAACAGTTTTGACTGGGCTGAGCGGGAACTGTACTTCCTCAGTGGTAGGGAGGCGAGCAGGCCAGAGGTGGATGAACGCAGTGCCCTTGTTTGGGTGTAGGGCCTGATCAGAGCCTGGAGGTACTGCGGTGCCGTTCCCCTCACAGCTCCGTAGGCAAGCACCATGGTCTTGTAGCGGATGCGAGCTTCAACTGGAAGCCAGTGGAGAGAGCGGAGGAGCGGGGTGACGTGAGAGAACTTGGGAAGGTTGAACACCAGACGGGCTGCGGCGTTCTGGATGAGTTGTAGGGGTTTAATGGCACAGGCAGGGAGCCCAGCCACAGCGAGTTGCAGTAATCCAGACGGGAGATGACAAGTGCCTGGATTAGGACCTGCGCCGCTTCCTGTGTGAGGCAGGGGCGTACTCTGCGGATGTTGTAGAGCATGAACCTACAGGAACGGGCCACCGCCTTGATGTTAGTTGAGAACGACAGGGTGTTGTCCAGGATCACGCCAAGGTTCTTAGCGCTCTGGGAGGAGGAAACAATGGAGTTGTCAACCGTGATGGCGAGATCATGGAACGGGCAGTCCTTCCCCGGGAGGAAGAGCAGCTCCGTCTTGCATTGACTCTGTACCGGTACCCCCTGTATATAGCCTCCACATTGACTCTGTACCGGTACCCCTGTATATAGCCTCCACATTGACTCTGTACCGGTAACCCCTGTATATACATTTACATTTACATTTACATTTAGTCTCCACATTGACTCTGTACCGTTACCCCCTGTATATAGCCTCCACATTGACTCTGTACCGGTACCCCCTGTATATAGCCTCCACATTGACTCTGTACCGGTACACCCTGTATATAGCCTCCACATTGACTCTGTACCATAATACCATGTATATAGCCTCCACATTGACTCTGTACCGGTACCCCCTGTATATAGCCTCCACATTGACTCTGTACCGTAATACCCTGTATATAGCCTCCACATTGACTCTGTACCGTAATACCCTGTATATAGCCTCCACATTGACTCTGTACCGGTACCCCTGTATATAGCCTCCACATTGACTCTGTACCGTAATACCCTGTATAGAGCCTCCACATTGACTCTGTACCGTAATACCCTGTATAGAGCCTCGCTATTATTATTTTCACTGTCATTTTACTTTACATTTTTTCTCCCTTTACTTATCATAGACTAATCTCTGCTACCTATTTTTTACCTAATAATTGCAAGTAAGTCAGCATTTCACTAAGGTCCACACCTGTTGTATTTGGCGCATGTGACCAAAACGTTGATCGAGGAAACAGCAGAGTGGCCACCCCCCCCCCTATCCACATCGACCGCAATGGAAAATGTGGAAAGCTTCAAGTTCCTCAGTGTACACGTCACTGACAAACTGTCCATCCACACAGTGTGGTGAAGGAGCTACAGCGGCTCTTCAACCTCTGGAGGCTGAAGAAATTTGGCTTGTCACCTAAAACCCTCACTAACTTTTACAGATGCAGTTGAGAGCATCCTGTCGGGCTGTATCCCTGCCTGGTATGACAACTGCTCCGCCCACAACCACAGGGCTCTCCAGAGGGTGGTGCGGTCTGCCAAACGCATCATATCTATATACTGTTTTCTGTCTTATTCTACTGTATCTTAGACTATGCATTACTCATCTCATATGTATATACTGTATTCTATACTACTGTATCTTAGTCTATGCATTACTCATCTCATATGTATATACTGTTTTCTGTCTTATTCTACTGTATCTTAGACTATGCATTACTCATCTCATATGTATATACTGTATTCTATACTATCCTACTGTATCTTAGTCTATACATTACTCATCTCATATGTATATACTGTATTCTATACTATTCTACTGTATCTTAGTCTATGCCGCTCTGACATTGCTCATCCAAATATTTATATATTCTTAATTCCATTCCTTTAGATGTGTGTATTGTTGTGGCATTGATAGATATGACTGCACTGCTGGAACTAGAAACACAAGCATTTCACTACAACCGCAATAACATCTGCTAAATATGTTTATGGGACCAAAAAAATGTGACACTACTTTTAAGTCCTAAAGCTCCAGTGTAGCTGACTGCTAGATAACAGCTCCAGTGTAGCTGACTGCTAGATAACAGCTCCAGTGTATCTGACTGCTAGATAACAGCTCCAGTGTAGCTGACTGCTAGATAACAGCTCCAGTGTAGCTGACTGCTAGATAACAGCTCCAGTGTATCTGTGGTGTATGACTGATCGTTGTCCTTTCTATGCCGCCTATAGCAACAGAGCTCACTGTTGCCTTGACATCTACAGTACCTCACATCAACAACCTAAATGTAATCTACAGTACCTCACATCAACAACCTAAATGTAATCTACAGTACCTCACATCAACAACCTAAATGTAATCTACAGTACCTCACATCAACAACCTAAATGTAATCTACAGTACCTCACAACAACCTAAATGTAATCTACAGTACCTCACATCAACAACCTAAATGTAATCTACAGTACCTCACATCAACAACCTAAATGTAATCTACAGTACCACACATCAACAACCTTTCAATGTAATCTACAGTCCCTCACATCAACGATCTAAATGTAATCTACAGTACCTCACATCAACAACCTAAATGTAATCTACAGTACCACACATCAACAACCTAAATGTAATCTACAGTACCTCACATCAACAACCTAATCTACAGTACCTCACATCAACAACCTAAATGTAATCTACAGTACCTCACATCAACAACCTAAATGTAATCTACAGTACCTCACATCAACGACCTAAATGTAATCTACAGTACCTCACATCAACAACCTAAATGTAATCTACAGTATCTCACAACAACCTAAATGTAATCTACAGTATCTCACAACAACCTAAATGTAATCTACAGTACCTCACATCAACAACCTAAATGTAATCTACAGTACCTCACATCAACAACCTAAATGTAATCTACAGTATCTCACAACAACCTAAATGTAATCTACAGTACCTCACATCAACGATCTAAATGTAATCTACAGTACCTCACATCAACAACCTAAATGTAATCTACAGTATCTCACAACAACCTAAATGTAATCTACAGTATCTCACAACAACCTAAATGTAATCTACAGTACCTCACATCAACAACCTAAATGTAATCTACAGTCCCTCACATCAACAACCTAAATGTAATCTACAGTACCTCAAATCAACAACCTAAATGTAATCTACAGTACCACACATCAACAACCTAAATGTAATCTACAGTACCTCACATCAACAACCTAATCTACAGTACCTCACATCAACAACCTAAATGTAATCTACAGTACCTCACATCAACAACCTAAATGTAATCTACAGTACCTCACATCAACGATCTAAATGTAATCTACAGTACCTCACATCAACGATCTAAATGTAATCTACAGTACCTCACATCAACAACCTAAATGTAATCTACAGTACCTCACATCAACGACCTAAATGTAATCTACAGTACCTCACATCAACAACCTAAATGTAATCTACAGTATCTCACAACAACCTAAATGTAATCTACAGTATCTCACAACAACCTAAATGTAATCTACAGTACCTCACATCAACGATCTAAATGTAATCTACAGTACCTCACATCAACAACCTAAATGTAATCTACAGTATCTCACAACAACCTAAATGTAATCTACAGTACCTCACATCAACAACCTAAATGTAATCTACAGTACCTCACATCAACAACCTAAATGTAATCTACAGTATCACACATCAACGACCTAAATGTAATCTAAAGTATCTCACATCAACGACCTAAATGTAATCTACAGTACCTCACATCAACAACCTACATGTAATCTACAGTACCTCACATCAACAACCTAAATGTAATCTACAGTACCTCACATCAACAACCTAAATGTAATCTACAGTACCTCACATCAACAACCTAAATGTAATCTACAGTACCTCACATCAACAACCTAAATGTAATCTACAGTACCTCACATCAACAACCTAAATGTAATCTACAGTACCTCACATCAACAACCTACATTTGATTAAAGGGCTGAGAAAGGTCATGTAATAAGCTGCCAGACTGTGACGTTATTCCTCCTAGAGTATAGCTGTAATAGCACATCCTGTTGAGACGCTCCGTCATCCCTTTAGCCAATCAGAGATCACAACACAGAATATCACTTCAGGATGTACATGTTGAGACGCTCCGTCATCCCCTTAGCCAATCAGAGATCACAACACAGAATATCACTTCAGGATGTACATGTTGAGACGCTCCGTCATCCCCTTAGCCAATCAGAGATCACAACACAGAATATCACTTCAGGATGTACATGTTGAGATGTTCCTCTTCCCGCCCAACATTAAGTCACAGATGAGGAAACACAGTAGAGAAAACAACAGGACAGTTGGCCCTTCCACAATTTCCAATAGAAATGGGGTTCTTGCTATGGTTATGCCACCATCATGGATAGGGACATCACATACCCAATGGTTCCCATCCCTGGCATGGGGGCTGGGCGGTTTCTGGGTCGGGGGTTGGTTCGAGGGAGACCTCCACCCATCTTCATATTCTGGCTGTTGACCTGTGAGGAGAGTCATATAGGAATCATTCAGCGCCCACATAGGAGTCAGTTATGACATCAGAAACCTTGTTACCACAGACACTTCGCTGTCAGAATATCCTTACCTTGAACCATAGCAACAGACACATCCTTACCTTGAACCATAGCAACAGACACATCCTTACCTTGAACCATAGCAACAAACACATCCTTACCTTGAACCATAGCAACAGACACATTGCTGTCAGAACATCCTTACCTTGAACCTTAGCAATAGATACATCCTTACCTTGAACCTTAGCAATAGATACATCCTTACCTTGAACCTTAGCAACAGACACATTGCTGTCAGAACATCCTTACCTTGAACCTTAGCAATAGATACATCCTTACCTTGAACCTTAGCAACAGACACATTGCTGTCAGAACATCCTTACCTTGAACCTTAGCAACAGACACATCCTTACCTTGAACCATAGCAACAAACACATTGCTGTCAGAACATCCTTACCTTGAACCTTAGCAACCACTTAAAGCAGGAATGAAAACAAGAGAAGAGTGAGAAAAGGGAGAGCAGTGGGGAGGTTAGCGAGGAGAAGGAAGCCATTATAGAGAAATAACAATATCTAGTTATGAGAGTATGCAACATTAGCAGTTAGATACGCAGTGAAAATGACAACTTGTTGTCCATCTCTAAGAAGAGCTCTAAGCATGCAACTATTGAGAAATATACCATGGCATCATATTCACACCCAAAGCATTACATGAGTAATAATCAATTATATTGTGTTCTTTCAACCAACCTTGACTCCATGGCCGATGTCATCCAGCACATTGTACTCTATAGGTTTACGGATATAACGTACTGGCCTCTCCGGATTGGCTGGAGCAACGATTTTGTGGGTGCGAGATGTGTTCTTATTGGTAGTCAGGATTCCAATCTCTCTCCTTGCCACCTTCTCCTTGTGGATGTCCACCGTCTGTATGGAGAGAGACAGACAGAGAGCGGTGGAGAGAGAGAAAGAACGAGAGGTAGAGAACGAGACAGAGAGAGAGAGGCAGAGAGGGAGAGAACGAGACAGAGAGAGAGAGAGGTAGAGAGGGAGAGAACGAGACAGAGAGAGAGAGAGAACGAGAGAACGAGACAGAGAGAGAGGCAGAGAGGGAGAGAACGAGACAGAGAGAGAGAGAGGCAGAGGGCAGAGAGAGGCAGAGACAGAGAGAGAGAGAGAGAGGTAGAGAGGTAGAGAGAGAGAGTGGTAGAGAGAGAGGGAGAGAACGAGACAGAGAGAGAGAGTAGAGAGGGAGAGAACGAGACAGAGAGAGAGAGAGGTAGAGAGGTAGAGAGAGGTAGAGAGCGGTAGAGAGAGAGAAAGAACGAGAGGTAGAGAACGAGACAGAGAGAGAGAGGAGTAGAGAGGGAGAGCGGTGGAGAGAGAGAAAGAGAGAGAACGAGAGGTAGAGGGAGAGAACGAGACAGAGAGAGAGAGAGGTAGAGGGGGAGAGAACGAGACAGAGAGAGAGAGGGAGAGAGGTAGAGAGAGAGTGGTAGAGAGAGAGAGGTAGAGAGAGAGAGGTAGAGAGAGAGAGGTAGAGAGAGAGAGAGGTAGAGAGGGAGAGAACGAGACAGAGAGAGAGAGAGAGAGAGAGAGAGCGGTAGAGAGAGAGAGATAGAGAGAGAGAAAGGTAGAGATTGAGAGAGAAAGAGGCAGAGAGAAAGAGAGGTAGAGAGTGAAAAAGGTGAATGAGTTAAATGGTCCTCAACATCCTGTGTAATAACTGGGCCCGCCGAGCGGTGTAATAACTGGGCCCGCCGAGCGGTGTAATAACTGGGCCCGCCGAGCAGTGTAATAACTGGGCCCGCCGAGCAGTGTAATAACTGGGCCCGCCGAGCAGTGTAATAACTGGGCCCGCCGAGCGGTGTAATAACTGGGCCCGCCGAGCGGTGTAATAACTGGGCCCTCCGAGCGGTGTAATAACTGGGCCCTCCGAGCGGTGTAATAACTGGGCCCTCCGAGCGGTGTAATAACTGGGCCCACCGAGCGGTGTAATAACTGGACCCACCGAGCGGTGTCAACCCGACAGGATAAGCAGCTCACTTTAATTTCACACCAATTTTAAAAATATGTCAGAAATAACTTCACAGGAAATAGGATGACTAACTAGCAATTCACAGACACTGTTTTACCTGTTGCATCCCAGGCTAGGGAGATGGTAATGATGTCACAGTGTGGTTTAACCAGGCTAGGGAGATGGTAATGATGTCACAGGGTGGTTTAACCAGGCTAGGGAGATGGTAATGATGTCACAGTGTGGTTTTACCAGGCTAGGAGATGGTAATGATGTCACAGGGTGGTTTAACCAGGCTAGGGAGATGGTAATGATGTCAGTGTGGTTTTACCAGGCTAGGGAGATGGTAATGATGTCAGTGTGGTTTTACCAGGCTAGGGAGATGGTAATGATGTCAGTGTGGTTTAACCAGGCTAGGAAGATGGTAATGATGTCAGTGTGGTTTAACCAGGCTAGGGAGATGGTAATGATGTCAGTGTGGTTTTACCAGGCTAGGAGATGGTAATGATGTCAGTGTGGTTTAACCAGGCTAGGAAGATGGTAATGATGTCAGGGTGGTTTAACCAGGCTAGGAAGATGGTAATGATGTCACAGGGTGGTTTAACCAGGCTAGAGAGATGGTAATGATGTCAGTGTGGTTTAACCAGGCTAGGGAGATGGTAATGATGTCACAGGGTGGTTTAACCAGGCTAGGGAGATGGTAATGATGTCACAGTGTGGTTTAACCAGGCTAGAGAGATGGTAATGATGTCAGGGTGGTTTAACCAGGCTAGGGAGATGGTAATGATGTCAGGGTGGTTTAACCAGGCTAGGGAGATGGTACTGATGTCAGTGTGGTTTAACCAGGCTAGGAAGATGGTGATGATGTCACAGTGTGGTTTAACCAGGCTAGAGAGATGGTAACGATGTCACAGTGTGGTTTAACCAGGCTAGAGAGATGGTAACGATGTCACAGTGTGGTTTAACCAGGCTAGAGAGATGGTAATGATGTCACAGGGTGGTTTAACCAGGCTAGGGAGATGGTAATGATGTCAGTGTGGTTTAACCAGGCTAGGGAGATGGTAATGATGTCACAGTGTGGTTTAACCAGGCTAGAGAGATGGTAATGATGTCACAGTGTGGTTTAACCAGGCTAGGGAGATGGTAATGATGTCACAGTGTGGTTTAACCAGGCTAGGGAGATGGTAATGATGTCAGGGTGGTTTAACCAGGCTAGAGAGATGGTAATGATGTCAGGGTGGTTTAATCAGGCTAGGGAGATGGTAATGATGTCAGGGTGGTTTAACCAGGCTAGGGAGATGGTAATGATATCACAGTGTGGTTTAACCAGGCTAGGGAGATGGTAATGATGTCACAGTGTGGTTTAACCAGGCTAGGGAGGTGGTAATGATGTCAGGGTGGTTTAACCAGGCTAGAGAGATGGTAATGATGTCACAGGGTGGTTTAACCAGGCTAGGTAGATGGTAACGATATCAGGGTGGTTTTACCAGGCTAGGAAGATGGTAATGATGTCACAAGGTGGTTTAACCAGGCCAGGGAGATGGTAATGATGTCACAGTGTGGTTTAACCAGGCTAGGAGATGGTGATGATGTCACAGTGTGGTTTAACCAGGCTAGAGAGATGGTAATGATGTCACAGTGTGGTTTAACCAGGCTAGAGAGATGGTAATGATGTCACAGTGTGGTTTAACCAGGCTAGAGAGATGGTAACGATGTCACAGTGTGGTTTAACCAGGCTAGAGAGATGGTAATGATGTCACAGGGTGGTTTAACCAGGCTAGGGAGATGGTAACGATGTCAGGGTGGTTTTACCAGGCTAGGAAGATGGTAATGATGTCACAGGGTGGTTTAACCAGGCTAGGGAGATGGTAATGATGTCAGGGTGGTTTAACCAGGCTAGGGAGATGGTAACGATGTCAGGTGGTTTTACCAGGCTAGGAAGATGGTAATGATGTCACAGGGTGGTTTAACCAGGCTAGGGAGATGGTAACGATGTCAGGGTGGTTTTACCAGGCTAGGAAGATGGTAACGATGTCACAGTGTGGTTTAACCAGGCTAGGAGATGGTAACGATGTCAGGGTGGTTTAACCAGGCTAGGGGGATGGTAATGATGTCACAGTGTGGTTTAACCAGGCTAGGGAGATGGTAATGATATCACAGGGTGGTTTAACCAGGCTAGGGAGATGGTAATGATGTCAGGGTGGTTTAACCAGGCTAGGGGGATGGTAACGATGTCAGGGTGGTTTAACCAGGCTAGGGGGATGGTAATGATGTCACAGTGTGGTTTAACCAGGCTAGGGAGATGGTAATGATATCACAGGGTGGTTTAACCAGGCTAGGGGATGGTAACGATGTCAGGGTGGTTTAACCAGGCTAGGAGATGGTAATGATGTCAGGGTGGTTTAACCAGGCTAGGGGGATGGTAATGATGTCAGGGTGGTTTAACCAGGCTAGGGAGATGGTAATGATGTCAGGGTGGTTTAACCAGGCTAGGGGATGGTAATGATGTCACAGGGTGGTTTAACCAGGCTAGGGAGATGGTAATGATGTCACAGGGTGGTTTAACCAGGCTAGGGGATGGTAATGATGTCACAGGGTGGTTTAACCAGGCTAGGGGGATGGTAATGATGTCACAGGGTGGTTTAACCAGGCTAGGGGGATGGTAATGATGTCAGGGTGGTTTAACCAGGCTAGGGGATGGTAATGATGTCAGGGTGGTTTAACCAGGCTAGAGAGATGGTAATGATGGCAGGGTGGTTTAACCAGGCTAGGGAGATGGTAACGATGTCAGGGTGGTTTAACCAGGCTAGGAAGATGGTAATGATGTCACAGTGTGGTTTAACCAGGCTAGGGAGATGGTAATGATATCACAGGGTGGTTTAACCAGGCTAGGGAGATGGTAATGATGTCAGGGTGGTTTAACCAGGCTAGGGGGATGGTAACGATGTCAGGGTGGTTTAACCAGGCTAGGGGGATGGTAATGATGTCACAGTGTGGTTTAACCAGGCTAGGGAGATGGTAATGATATCACAGGGTTGTTTAACCAGGCTAGGGGGATGGTAACGATGTCAGGGTGGTTTAACCAGGCTAGGGAGATGGTAATGATGTCAGTGTGGTTTAACCAGGCTAGGGAGATGGTAATGATGTCACAGGGTGGTTTAACCAGGCTAGAGAGATGGTAATGATGTCACAGGGTGGTTTAACCAGGCTAGGGAGATGGTAATGATGTCACAGTGGTCCAGCTGCTCTGTGAGAGTGGGATATCCCCGGGCTACCGTAGAGTAGCTAGTCACTTTATAACCCTGGTCCAGCTGCTCTGTGAGAGTGGGATATCCCCGGGCTACTGTAGAGTAGCTAGTCACTTTATAACCCTGGTCCAGCTGCTCTGTGAGAGTGGGATATCCCCGGGCTACCGTAGAGTAGCTAGTCACTTTATAACCCTGGTCCAGCTGCTCTGTGAGAGTGGGATATCCCGGGCTACCGTAGAGTAGCTAGTCACTTTATAACCCTGGTCCAGCTGCTCTGTGAGAGTGGGATATCCCCGGGCTACTGTAGAGTAGCTAGTCACTTTATAACCCTGGTCCAGCTGCTCTGTGAGAGTGGGATATCCCCGGGCTACTGTAGAGTAGCTAGTCACTTTATAACCCTGGTCCAGCTGCTCTGTGAGAGTGGGATATCCCCGGGCTACTGTAGAGTAGCTAGTCACTTTATAACCCTGGTCCAGCTGCTCTGTGAGAGTGGGATATCCCCGGGCTACTGTAGAGTAGCTAGTCACTTTATAACCCTGGTCCAGCTGCTCTGTGAGAGTGGGATATCCCCGGGCTACCGTAGAGTAGCTAGTCACTTTATAACCCTGGTCCAGCTGCTCTGTGAGAGTGGGATATCCCCGGGCTACTGTAGAGTAGCTAGTCACTTATAACCCTGGTCCAGCTGCTCTGTGAGAGTGGGATATCCCCGGGCTACCGTAGAGTAGCTAGTCACTTTATAACCCTGGTCCAGCTGCTCTGTGAGAGTGGATATCCCCGGGCTACTGTAGAGTAGCTAGTCACTTTATAACCCTGGTCCAGCTGCTCTGTGAGAGTGGGATATCCCCGGGCTACTGTAGAGTAGCTAGTCACTTTATAACCCTGGTCCAGCTGCTCTGTGAGAGTGGGATATCCCCGGGCTACTGTAGAGTCTGTGTCACAGCTCAGAGGAGGAGCAGTAGCCTGTGTGCTCAGATGTGTGGCCATGGGGTGTCGTTCTCAGAGTGAGGGAGAAAGGGGAGGCGGATTGACAATGGGAGAATAGATCAAAGTTCATCTGAAACACTGCCTGACTTGTCTCTTTCATCCGTCCCTAACTAGAACACATAACAGAGGAATGGAAAGATCAGGACAACTACCTATGACGCCAGAGTGGATGTGTTCGACATGCAAGTGTCAAAATCGTTTTGTCGCTCCAACTATTTTAGTCAAATAAATGTTATCCTCATCACTGTGTTTCTGCTTGCTTGTTTTGGGTCTAAGCCCTATTACTGTAAAACACACTAAGACCACTGATAGTGTAGAAAACCGATTTATAAATCCATTTGTCTGATTCATTAGATGATTGAAGGTCTTACCTGAGAGATATGGTTGATGGAAGACTCCATGCGTTGGAGCTGCGACGCCTGGATATCAAGCATTTGGAGGACATTATTAGCCAAGGTGTTGATCAGATAGGCTACACTGGCCAGGGACTGGGACGTATAGTCCTTTGTCTCCTCCAGGGCTCGGTGCTTATCTGGGGACTAGACAGACAGAGAGAGAGACAGAGAGGTTACGTTATTGTCCAATTGTCCACAAGGTCCAATGAATATTTGATGAGCGAAGGAGCAGGGGGGAGCGAGAGAAAGAAGGAGCGGGGGGAGCGAGAGAGAGAGAAAGAAGGAGCGGGGGGGAGCGAGAGAGAAAAGGAAGGAGCGGGGGAGCGAGAGTAAGAAGGAAGGAGCGGGGGAGCGAGAGAGAGATGGAAGAGCGGGAAGGAGCGGGGGGAGCGAGAGAAAGAAGGAGCGGGGGGAGCGAGAGAGAGAAGGAAGGAGGCGGGGGAAGCGAGAGTAAGAAGGAAGGAGCGGGGGGAGCGAGAGAGAGAAGGAAGGGAGCGGGAAGGAGCAGGGGGAAGAGGGCGTATCAGATGCTCAACATGCTCTGCTCATACTGTCACGAACCGGCTCAAAGCCCGTAACAAGGAGACAACGTGGAGATAAGGAGTAACAAAATATATATTTATTAACCAAAGCAACTAAGGAAAATATACAATGGTGTGTGTAATCAGTAATCAGTAGTGTAAGTGAGTGTTTTGCATGCATGAATGTGATAATGCAGGGTATTGAAAGGTGCCAATGCAAACAAACAAAAGGCCACCAAGAACCACAACACAATCTACAAAGATGTCTGCATGGAGAGAGTCTCCTCCAAGAATGGGGAAGTGGTGTATTTATCCTGGGACACACCTGGCCCAGGTGTTTCCCATGTAGCTGACGACCCTCCCCAACTCCGCCCACCTAATAAGGAAACAAGAACAAAGACAGAATACGGCAGACAGAGTGGGAGGGTCGTCACAATACCTACTGTAATGGTCAGGCCCTAAACCACACAAAAACAACACTAGACACTATGGAACACAAAGCTTTTACTTTCTCATCCTGGAATATACAAGGTCAGAGGTCATCTGCCTTTGGCCTAAAGAGCAGGAACCCAGACTTCAAAGAAATTGGAAATATTAGGTTACAGAGAGCTGGTAGTCCCATCCACCACACTACCAGGTGGGTGGTATAGAGGAGACGGACCCACTGGTTGTCCTCTAGGTTACAGAGAGCTGGTAGTCCCATCCACCACACTACCAGGTGGGTGGTATAGAGGAGATGGACCCACTGGTTGTCCTCTAGGTTACAGAGAGCTGGTAGTCCCATCCAACACACTACCAGGTGGGTGGTATAGAGGAGACGGACCCACTGGTTGCCCTCTAAGTTACAGAGAGCTGGTAGTCCCATCCACCACACTACCAGGTGGGTGGTATAGAGGAGATGGACCCACTGGTTGCCCTCTAGGTTACAGAGAGCTGGTAGTCCCATCCACCACACTACCAGGTGGGTGGTATAGAGGAGATGGACCCACTGGTTGTCCTCTAGGTTACAGAGAGCTGGTAGTCCCATCCACCACACTACCAGGTGGGTGGTATAGAGGAGATGGACCCACTGGTTGTCCTCTAGGTTACAGAGAGCTGGTAGTCCCATCCACCACACTACCAGATGTGAGACAGGGAAGAGACTTAGGGGTATTCTAATTTGGTATAGATCAGACCTAACTCACTCTGTTAAATTAGTCAAAACAGGAACATTTTACATCTGACTAGAATTAATAAGGAAATTGTCTCAGAGAAAAATGTCTTCCTGTGTGCTACCTATATATCCCCCCACTAGAACCCCCATTCTTTAATGAAGACAGCTTCTCCATCCTGGAGGGGAAATCAATCATTTCCAGGCCCAGGGACGTGTACTAGTCTGTGGCGACCTAAATGCCAGAACCGGACAAGACCCTGACACCCTCAGCACACAGGGGGACAAACACCTGCCTGGAGGTGACAGCATTCCCTCCCCGTATGCCCCCTAGGCACAACTACGACAACATAACCAACAAACGGGTCACAACTCCTGCAGCTCTGTCGCACGCTGGGTATGTACATAGTCAACGGTAGGCTTCGAGGGACTCTATGGTAGGTACACCTATAGCTCATCTCTTGGCAGTAGTACTGTAGACTACATTATCACTGACCTCAACCCAGAGTCTCTCAGAGCGTTCACAGTCAGCCCACTGACACCCCTATCAGATCACAGCAAACTACTTGAACAGAGCAATACTCAATCACGAGGCATCAAAGCCAAAAGAACTGAGTAATATTAAGAAATGGCAACAACAAATTCAATCCCTTTTAGACAACTTCCTGGACAAAACATTCCACTGTAATAGCGAAGGTGTAAACTTGGCAGTAGAAAATCTAAACAGTATATTTGACCTCTCAGCTTCCCTATCAAATCTAAAAATGTCAAGCAGACAACCTAAGAAAATTAACAACCATGACAAATGGTTTGAGGAAGAATGTAAAACCCTAAGAAATAAATTGAGAAACCTGTCCAACCAGAAACTGAGAGACGTACAGTCAATAACGCAATAGAAAAACATGGATGTACATTGTGAGAGAGAGCCTATTTAATTATAATTTAGCATTAATACTGGAGTGATAGATGTGCAGATGATGATCTGCAAGTAGAGATACTGGCTTGCAAAAGAGCAAGAGTGTAAGTAATAATATGGGGATGAGGTAGTCAGGTGGGCTATTTACAGATGGGCTATATACAGGTGCAGTGATCGGTAAGCAGCTTAAAGTTAGAGAGGGAGATATAAGACTACAGCTTCAGAGATTTTTGCAGTTCGTTCCAGTCATTGGCAGCATAGAACTGGAAGGAAAGACGGCCAAAGTATGAGTTGTCTTTGGGGATGACCAGTGAAATATACCTGCTGGAGTGCGTGCTACGGGTGGGTGCTGCTATGGTGACCAGTGAGCTGAGTTAAGGTGGGGCTTTACCTAGCAGAGACTTGTAGATGACCTGGAGCCAGTGGGTTTGGCGACGAATATGTAGCGAGGGCCAGCCAACGAGAGCATACAGGTCGCAGTGGTGGGTAGTATATGGGGCTTTGGTGATAAAACGGATGGCACTGTGATAGACTGCATCCAGTTTGTTGAGTAGAGTGTTGGAGGCTATTTTGTAAATGACATCACCGAAGTCGGCGAAATAGGAAGCCGATTATAGATTTAATTTTGGATTGGAGATGTTTGATGTGAGTCTGGAAGGAGAGTTTACAGTCTAACCAGACACCTAGGTATTTGTAGTTGTCCACATATTCTAAGTCAGAGCCGTCCAGAATAGTGATGCTAGATGGGTGGGCAGGTGTGGGCAGCGATTGGTTGAATACCATGCATTTAGTTTTACTTGCATTTAAGAGCAGTTGGAGGCCACGGAAGGAGAGTTGTATGGCATTGAAGATCGTCTGGAGGTTTGTTAACAGTGTCCAAAGAGGGGCCAGAAGTATACAGAATGGTGTTGTCTGCGTAGAGGTGGATCAGAGAATCACCAGCAGCGAGAGCGACATCATTGATGTATACAGAGAAGAGAGTCGGCCCATCATTACACAGCATTTCAACACTGTATTATTACACACACACACACACACACACACACACACAATTTAAAATGTCTCTATTCCTTTGGAACTTGTGAGTGTAAACAAACAACAAATGATCTATTTAACTTGTTTTGGATAAACATGTATGTTTGGCATGCCAATAAAGCCCATTGAATTGAGAGAGAGAACAGTGTCAGTCAGTGAAAAGAGGTCAATGGAGACAGTTTCCTGGTTCTCTTCTCCGTCTCTAACACTCCACAGCTGTGATCTCATCAGTACAAACCTCTCATTAATCAACTCCATATTAGATCCATTGTGACAATTGTACCAAGCAGCAAAAGCTTAACAATAAAACCCCATTCTTTAACGCGTGATAATTAAAATCTTAACTTCCTATAAAGAAACACATTAAGCTTCTGTTCATTATTTTTGTTGTCTTCTCTTTAAGAAGGGAAACCCATTGCTGACATTTCCAAATGGTGTCCTGAGTACAGTTCAAGCCATGTGAGCAATAATTTCAGTTACAACACTTTAAATAAATTACTTTGCATTTAGAAACAAATCTACCATCAAAACAAGTGCACTTTTCATCGGTCACATTGTTTATCAGAGCCCTAAATGTTCACCTTTTAGGACCAAAGAATCCAGTTTTAGAGTGACCTGTTGGTCATATCCGTCAGTTACACGGTCATTACCGTCACAGCCCTACTACAACCCTGATCTCAGTACAGGCTTTAACCCTGAGCTGTTCTCCTGATCTCAGTACAGGCTTTAACCCTGAGGATGTGCTGTCGGAAGCAAGGCTCTCTCTCTCTCTCTCTCCAGCTCTCCTCTTTCGCCATCTCCCTACCCCCTCATTAAGACAACACACAGACCAATGAATCAGCATGGTTGAGTAATGACCCTACCCCCCTCATTAAGTCAACACACAGACCACTGAATCAGCATGGTTAAGTAATGTCTATCCACCTGACAGGTGTGGTATATCAAAAAGCTGATTAAACAGCATGATCATTGCACAGGTGCACCTTGTGCTGGGGACATTAAAAAGGCCAGTAAAATGTGCAGTTTTGTCACAACACAATGCCACAGATTTGTCACAACACAATGCCACAGATGTCTCAGGTTTGAGGGGGCGGAACGACTGGCATGCCGACTGCAGGAATGTCCACCAGAACTGTTGCCAGAAAATTTAAATGTTTAATTTCTCTACCATAAGCCACCTCCAACATCATTTTACAGAATTTGGCAGTAAGTCCAACCCGCCTCAAAAGACCACGTGTAACCACACCAACCGACCACATCCGGCTTCTTCACCTGCAGGATCGTCTGAGACCAGCCACCCGGACAGCTGATGAAAGAGAAGGACTTCTGTCTGTATTAAAGACCTTTTGTTGGGAAAAAAGGGCTTTACTGAGGACTTGGTTAACAAGACAAAACATGTCTCAGAGCCTACTTAAAATACAAGGAGGAAGTGACTAAGGGTAGACGGGAGGAAGTGATTCAGGGTAGCCGGGAGGAAGTGACTCAGGGTAGACGGGAGGAAGTGATTCAGGGTAGACGGGAGGAAGTGACTAAGGGTAGACGGGAGGAAGTGACTATGGGTAGCCGGGAGGAAGTGACTAAGGGTAGCCGGGAGGAAGTGATTCAGGGTAGACGGGAGGAAGTGATTCAGGGTAGACGGGAGGAAGTGACTAAGGGTAGCCGGGAGGAAGTGACTAAGGGTAGACGGGAGGAAGTGACTAAGGGTAGACGGGAGGAAGTGACTAAGGGTAGACGGGAGGAAGTGACTCAGGGTAGACGGGAGGAAGTGACTAAGGGTAGACGGGAGGAAGTGACTAAGGGTAGACGGGAGGAAGTGACTAAGGGTAGACGGGAGGAAGTGACTCAGGGTAGACGGGAGGAAGTGACTAAGGGTAGACGGGAGGAAGTGACTAAGGGTAGACGGAGGAAGTGATTCAGGGTAGACGGGAGGAAGTGACTAAGGGTAGCCGGGAGGAAGTGACTAAGGGTAGCCGGGAGGAAGTGACTAAGGGTAGCCGGGAGGAAGTGACTAAGGGTAGCCGGGAGGAAGTGACTAAGGGTAGCCGGGAGGAAGTGACTAAGGGTAGACGGGAGGAAGTGACTAAGGGTAGACGGGGAGGGAAGTGACTCAGGGTAGACGGGAGGGAAGTGACTCAGGGTAGACGGGAGGAAGTGACTCAGGGTAGACGGGAGGAAAGTGACTCAGGGTAGAAGGGAGGAAGTGACTAAGGGTAGAAGGGAGGAAAGTGATTCAGGGTAGACGTGGATGGAAGTGACTAAGGGTAGACGGAGGGAAGTGACTCAGGGTAGACGGGAGGGAAGTGACTCAGGGTAGACGGGAGGGAAGTGACTCAGGGTAGACGGAGGAAGTGACTCAGGGTAGACGGGAGGGATTCAGTGACTCAGGGTAGACGGGAGGGAAGTGACTCAGGGTAGAAGGGAGGAAGTGACTAAGGGTAGAAGGAGGAAAGTGATTCAGGGTAGACGGGATGGAAGTGATTCAGGGGTAGACGGGATGGAAGTGATTCAGGGTAGACGGGAGGAAGTGATTCAGGGTAGACGGGAGGAAGTGATTCAGGGTAGACGGGAGGAAGTGATTCAGGGTAGACGGGAGGAAGTGATTCAGGGTAGACGGGAGGAAGTGA
>NW_027010817.1:0-28320 GCF_036934945.1 Oncorhynchus masou masou | reverse complement strand
GTTTTGGTCACTAGATGCCCCCATTGTGCTTTTTGACCTTTTGCTTTCCCTTGATCCCCATTATTATTTGCACCTGTGCCTCGTTTCCCCCTGATTGTATTTAAACCCTTAGTTTCCCTCAGTTCTTTGCTCTGTGTTTGTATGTTAGCACCCAGCCCTAGTATTCTGTGTACTCTTGTTGATCCCGGTGGACGCTCTTGTGGAATTCTGTTTTTTGTTCTTGTTTATTTATTTTTGAGTATCTTTTGAGGCTTTTTATGCTTTACCTACCACCTTGTGGATTTACCTTTTGTCTTGGAGGATTACCTTGTGGATTACCTTGTTCTTGTGGAATTCCTTTTGAGGTTGTGGAGTTACATGTTTTCCTGAAGGACTTCACTTTTTACTTTATTAAATACACCGTCTCAAGTACTGCTGTGTCTGCCTCATCTTCTGGGTTCTGCTGACTATTCGTGGCTCAGTTGGTTAAGTGACTGTTTCTCACTCCGGAGACCCGGGTTCGTAACCGGGTCCTGACAGAAACACAGAGCCAAAAATGAACCCAGAGGCAGCCAGTTCCCAGGACCTTGTTGCCATGCTGTCCCACCACCAGGAGACTGTCCAACGCCACGAAGCCGCCCTGGTTCAGCAAGAGGCCTTAATGGCTAGACATTCTCATCTTCTGTCGGAGATGCTGACTTCCATAAAGCAGATATCTGATCGACTTACCCCGGCAACAGTTCCCGTCCCAGTACCTCAGATTCACGTACCCATGGCAGTTAACCCCCTGGCTGAACCTCGTCTTCCACCTCCCCAACGGTTCTCAGGTGATCCAAGTGCTTGTAAAGGGTTTCTCACCCAATGTTCTCTCTCCTTCGAGCTGCAACCCTCGTCTTTTCCCACCGACCGGTCTAAGATCGCATATATCATCACCCTGCTGTCAGAAAAAGCCCTGGCCTGGGCTACTGCTGTGTGGGATGCCCATAGTTCCTGCTGTGCCAGCTACTCTGCCTTTGCTGAGGAATTCAAACGAGTGTTTCAAGGTCCAAGCAGTGGTCTGACTCAGCCAAACAGCTCCTGACTCTCCACCAAGGTCGGCGCAGCGTGAGCGGACTATGCCCATCAGGTCCGCACGGTGAAGCGTGGCAGTGGCTGGAACAACGAGCGCTCACGGTGTGCTTTCTGAAGGCCTTTCTGACACTATCCAAGATTAACTGGCTACTCGGGAACCACCGGACAATCTCGAGTCCCTGATCAAGTTGGCCTCACGCATTGACCAGCGTCTGAGAGAGAACTCAACCGTGAACCTCTAGCCCCTATCAGTCCCAGCTCCGAGTCCCACCTTTGTCTCGCTGGCTCCACGAACCCATGCAGATTGGATGCATCTCCCAGGCTGGGAGAGACCGCCGGATGAGGACGCGCTGTCTATATTGCGGCAAACCGGGCCATTCGTTCCACGTGTCCCGGGCTCCAGGGAAACGCTCTGTTCCGTACAGACCGGGAGGAACTGTAGCAGGGAAACATAACCTCCTCCCATCCGTCCAACTCCCGTCTGCTCATTCCAGTCACCCTTTGCTGGGACAACCCAAGCTTCACCTTCAAGCCTTGGTAGACTCTGGAGCCGCAGGTAGCTTCATGGATGGTGTCTGGGCGAAGGAGAATGGCATTCCCTCTGAACCTCTAAGTGACCCCATGAGGGTTACTACATTGGATGGAAGCCCTTTGGGATCTGGACTTGTCACTCATGTCACTACCTCCTTGCGACTTTCAGTTTCACAACACCAGGAATTGATGAACTTTCATTTGATCTCCTGTTCGAGTTCCCTCTCGTCCTTGGATACCCCTGGCTTCACAGCCATAACCCTCACATCGACTGGTCTGTGGGCACTATCAAGCAGTGGGGTCCTACGTGCCCAAGCTACTTGTATTTTCCAGAATTCCCGAGTTCTACTCCCGAGTCTTTAGAATCCATCGACCTGACCCGAGTTCCGAGTGTTACCATGACCTCAAACTGGTGTTTAGCAAACAGAGGGCCACCATGCTACCACCCCATAGACCTTATGATTGCCCCATCGACCTGTTTCCGGGCACTTGCCCCCCAGGGGGTCGGATCTTTCCCTATCTCCACCCGAACGAGCTGCTATGGATACCTACATCAAGGACGCTCTGGAAGCAGGCCTCATGCGTCCATCCACCTCCCCGGGGCGGGAGCAGGGTTTTTCTTTGTGGCCAAGAAAGACGGTGGATTACGTCCCTGCATCGACTACCGGGGACTCAATGCCATAACCGTCCGTAACCGTTACCCGCTACCCCTTATGGCCACAGCCTTCGAGCTGCTCCAGGAAGCAGTTGTTTTCACTAAGCTTGACCTGCGGAACGCATACCATCTTGTGCGGATCAGACCTGGTGACGATTTAGTGGAAGACCGCTTTCAACACGCCTACTGGTCACTATGAATACTTGGTGATGCCCTTCGGCCTGACCAACGCCCCAGCGGTGTTCCAGCGCTCATAAACGATGTGCTTAGGGATATGCTTAACATATTTGTTTTCGTTTACTTGGATGACATCCTCATCTTTTCGAGCTCCCTTCAAGAACACACAAAGCATGTCAGACAAGTACTCAAACGCCTCCTAGACAGCCATCTGTACGTTAAGCCGGAAAAATGTGAATTCCATTCATCCCGAGTACAATTCCTGGGATTTGTAGTGGAACCCGGTCGAGTCCAAATGGACCCCAGGAAGGTAGGGGCGGTAGCGGATTGGCCCACTCCCAAATCCATTAAGGAAGTTCAGCGTTTCCTGGGCTTCACAAACTTTTACCGCAAGTTCATCAAGAACTTCAGCTTGGTGGCAGCCCTCTCTCAGCTTTAACCAAGGGTGGCAATGCAAGGTTTTTGTGGGGAAGAGAAGCTGAGACGGCCTTCCAAGGACTCAAGCAGCGCGTCCTCTCTGCTCCCATCCTGATACTACCGACTACGGATGAACCGTTTGTGGTGGAGGTAGACGCATCAGAGGTTGGTGTTGGAGCTGTCCTGTCTCAGAGGGGTGAAGACAAGAAGCTTCATCCGTGCGCTTTCTTCTCACACCGGCTTACCCCGGCTGAGAGGAACTACGATGTGGGGGATCGTGAACTCCTAGCGGTTAAGATGGCATTGAAGGAATGGAGACACTGGCTCGAGGGGGCTTCTCACCCGTTTCAAGTGCTTACGGACCACAAAAATCTGGTATATCCAGCAGGCGAAGCGGTTGAACTCTAGACAAGCTAGATGGTCTCTCTTCTTCAGTCGATTCCAGTTTATCCTCACCTATCGGCCCGGGTCGAAGAATCTCCAAACCGGATGCCCTGTCCCGAGTCTACGCTCCTGCCATTCGAGATGACACGGACATGCCTGTCCTTCCTGCTGCTAAGATCGTCGCTCCGATCTCGTGGCAAGTTGAGGATACCGTGAGACGAGCTCAAGCTATCGAACCGGACCCGAAAGGAGGTCCTGCCAATCGGTTGTTTGTCCCCAAGGCAGTGAGGACTCAGGTCCTTCTGTGGGGCACTCCTCTCGCCTCACCTGTCACCCGGGCGTAGGTCGCACCTTGGAGTTCATCCAGCGTAAGTTCTGGTGGCCTACCATAAGAGAAGACGTTGCCACTTTCGTCAATGCCTGCCCCGTGTGCTGCCAGGGCAAATCTTCTCACCTCCGCCCTCAAGGACTCCTTCACCCTTTACCTGTTCCCCACAGACCCTGGTCCCATATCTCATTGGACTTTATTACTGGCCTTCCTCCATCCCATGGCAATACTACTATCCTAGTCATAATCGACAGGTTTTCAAAGGCGGCCAGGTTCGTCCCTCTGACTAAGTTACCTTCTGCCAAGGAAACGGCTGAGTTGGTAATTAATCATGTGTTTCGAGTCTTCGGCATTCCTCAAGATATGGTTTCTGACAGAGGTCCCAGTTCGCCTCAAGGTTTTGGAAGGCCTTCTGCCAACTCATGGGGGCTTCTGCCAGTCTATCTTCAGGGTACCATCCGGAGTCCAACGGCCAAACAGAGAGGATGAATCAAGAGCTGGAAACCACCCTCCGATGTATGACTCGTAACAACCCGTCCACATGGTCGTCCTTTATTGTTTGGGCCGAATACGCGCACAACACCTTGCGCTCCTCCTCCACTGGTATGTCCCCGCACGAGTGTCAGTTTGGCTATGCCCCTCCATTGTTCCCGGACCAGGAGGCAGAAGTCAGAGTGCCTTCAGCCTTGAAGTTCGTCAGACGCTGTCGGCTTATGTGGAGGAAGACCCGTCTTAATCTTATGCGTTCCTCACAGAGGTACCAACAACAAGCCAACAGACGTCGCCGTCCCGGGCCTACCCTGCGCCCCGGCCAGAGAGTCTGGCTCTCCACAAGAGACTTACCACTACGGGTGGAGTCTCGCAAGCTGTCCCAAAGATACATCGGTCCCTTTAAGGTTGCCAGGAGAGTTAACCCAGTTTCTTATCGCCTACACTTACCCAGATCCCTTAAGATTAATCCCACGTTTCACATTTCCTTATTAAAACCTGTTTTTTCTCCCCTTGTCCCGGCAGACAGACCTCCCCCTCCGCCTCGTGTCATTGGAGGCCAGCCGGCTTATACCGTCCATCGGATACTGGATTCCCGCTGGGTGCAGCGGTCCTGGACAGTATCTGGTGGACTGGGAAGGCTACGGTCCCGAGGAGCGCTCCTGGGTTCCTGCCAAAGACATACTGGACCCTGACCTCATTCGTCAGTTCAGGGCCCTCCACCCCGAGAGAGCTGGTAGGAACGTCAGGAGCCGTTCCTAGGGGGGGATTCTGTCAGGATTTGGCCAGGGTTGTTCCGGTTTTTGGTCACTAGATGCCCCATTGTGCTTTTTGACCTTTTGCTTTCCCTTGATCCCCATTATTATTTGCACCTGTGCCTCGTTTCCCCTGATTGTATTTAAACCTTAGTTTCCCTCAGTTCTTTGCTCTGTGTTTGTATGTTAGCACCCAACCCTAGTATTCTGTGTACTCTTGTTGATCCCGGTGGACGCTCTTGTGGAATTCTGTTTTTTTGTTCTTGTTTATTTATTTTTGAGTATCTTTTGAGGCTTTTTATGCTTTACCTACCACCTTGTGGATTTACCTTTTGTCTTGGAGGATTACCTTGTGGATTACCTTGTTCTTGTGGAATTCCTTTTGAGGTTGTGGAGTTACATGTTTTCCTGAAGGACTTCACTTTTACTTTATTAAATACACCGTCTCAAGTACTGCTGTGTCTGCCTCATCTTCTGGGTTCTGCCGACTATTAGTGGCTCAGTTGGTTAAGTGACTGTTTCTCACTCTGGAGACCCGGGTTCGTAACCGGGTCCTGACACTTAACCAACAATGCAGTTGAAGAAATACAGTTAAGAAAATATTTACTAAATAAACTAAAGTTAAAAATGTAATAAAAAAGTAACACTATACAATAACAAAGAAGCTATTCACAGGGGTACGGTACCAAGTCAATGTGTAGGCTATATACAGGGGGTACCGGTACAGAGTCAATGTGGAGGCTGTATACAGGGGGTACCGGCACAGAGTCAATGTGGAGGCTATACAGGGGGTACCGGTACAGAGTCAATGTGGAGGCTATATACAGGGGTACCGGTACAGCGTCAATGTGGAGACTATATACAGGGGGTACCGGTACAGCGTCAATGTGGAGGCTATATACAGGGGTACCGGTACAGAGTCAATGTGGAGGCTATATACAGGGGGTACCGGTACCAAGTCAATGTGTAGGCTATATACAGGGGGTACCGGTACAGAGTCAATGTGGAGGCTATATACAGGGGGTACCGGTACCAAGTCAATGTGAATGCTATATACAGGGGGTACCGGTACTAAGTCAATATGGAGGCTATATACAGGGGGTACTGTACCAGGGTAATGTGGAGGCTATATACAGGGGGGTACGGTACCAAGTCAATGTGAGGCTATATACAGGGGGTACCGGTACCAAGTCAACGTGGAGGCTATATACAGGGGGTACCGGTACACCAAGTCAATGTGGAGGCTATATACAGGGGTACCGGTACAGAGTCAATGTGGAGGCTATATACAGGGTGCCGGTACAGAGTCAATGTGGAGGCTATATACAGGGGGTACTGGTACAGAGTCAATGTGGAGGCTATAATTGATTGCTCAGGAGTCTTATGGCTTGGGGGTAGAAGCTGTTAAGTCTATGACTGGGGTGGCTGGAGTCTTTGACAATTTTTAGGGCCTTCCTCTGACACCAGCTATTATAGGTCCTGGATGGCAGGAAGCTTGGCCCCAGTGATGTACTGGGCTGTACACACTACCCTCTGTAGTGCCTTGCAGTCGGTTGTCGAGCAGTTGCCTTACCAGGCGGTGATGGTGCAGCTGTAGAACTTTTTGAGGATCTGGGGTCCCATGCCAAATCTCTTCAGTCTCCTGAGGGGAAAGGTTTTGTCGTGCCCTCTTCACGACTGTCTTGGTGTGTTTGAATCATGATTGTCTGTTGGTGATGTGGACACCAAGGAACTTGAAACTCTCGACCCGCTCCACTACAACCCCATCAATGTTAATGGGGGCGTGTTCGGCCCTCCTTTTCATGTAGTCTACGATCAGCTCTTGTGTTTTGCTGACGTTGAGGGAGAGGCTGTTGTCCTGGCACCACACAGCCAGGTATCTGACCTCCCCCTATAGGCTGTCTCATCGTTGAGGGAGAGGTTGTTGTCCTGGCACCACACAGCCAGGTATCTGACCTCCCCCTATAGGCTGTCTCATCGTTGAGGGAGAGGTTGTTGTCCTGGCACCACACAGCCAGGTATCTGACCTCCCCTATAGGCTGTCTCATCGTTGAGGGAGAGGCTGTTGTCCTGGCACCACACAGCCAGGTATCTGACCTCCTCCTATAGGCTGTCTCATCGTTGAGGGAGAGGCTGTTGTCCTGGCACCACACAGCCAGGTATCTGACCTCCCCCTATACGCTGTCTCATCTTTGTCTGTGATCAGGCCTATCACATGATCTTGACACTAGATATACATCCCAAATGGCACCCTATTCCCTATATTAAGTCCCCTATGGGCCCTGGTCAAATGTGCACTACTGTGGGCCCTGACCTATATATTACACTACTTTTGACCAGGGTCTATAGGGCTCTACCTGGTTTTAACCTGGTTGGAGAATGTTTGTTCCTACCTGGTTTTTCCTTTCAACATCAACAGGTTGGTGACTCTACCGAAGGGGACTCCTAGAGAGATGAGCTCAGCCTCAGACACCTCGATGGGAACCTTGCGGACGTGGAGCACTCGGGAAGGACCACAGGGAGAACGGTCTCCTTTAAACTGTCTGCTATCGTTGCCATTAGCTATAGGAGAGAGAGAGAGATAAACAAATCATTTGAAAACTAACCCAATTTTTGATCAATTTGATGAATTGATCCCATTTAACTAGGCAGGCAAATACCACTTAACCAGGCAGGTTCCGTTTAACCAGCCAGCAGATCCGCTTTAACCAGGTAGATCCCAACCAGCCAGCAGGTCCAATTTAACCATGCAGGTCTCATTTAACCAGCCTGCAGATCCCATTTAACCAGCTAGCAGATCCCATTTAACCAGCCAGCAGGTCCCATTTAACCAGCCAGGCAGATCCCATTTGACCTGCCAGGCAGATCAATTCAACCAGCCAACCGATCCAATTTAACCTGCTAGCAGATCCCATTTAACCAGCCAGGCAGATCCCATTTCACCAGCCAGGCAGATCCAATTTAACCAGCCAGCAGATCCCATTTAAACAGGCAGGCAGATCACATTTAAACAGGCAGATCAAATTTAACCAGCCAGCAGATCCCATTTAACCAGCCAGCAGATCCCATTTAACCAGCCAGCAGATCCCATTTAACCAGGCAGATCCCATTTAACCAGCCAGCAGATACCATTTAACCAGTCTTCAGATACCATTTAACCAGCCAGCAGATCCCATTTAACCAGGCAGATCCAATTTAACTAGTCAGCAGATCCCATTGAACCGGCCAGCAGATCCCATTTAACCAGTCAGCAGATCCCATTTAACCAGGCAGATCCCATTTAACCAGCCAGCAGATCCCATTTAACCGCCAGCAGATCCCATTTAACCAGCCAGCAGATCCCATTTAACCAGGCAGATCCCATTTAACCAGCCAGTAGATCCCATTTAACCAGCCAGCAGATCCCATTTAACCAGCCAGCAGATCCAATTTAACCAGATCCCATTTAAGCAGATCCAATTTAACTAGTCAGCAGATCCCATTTAACCGGCCAGCAGATCCCATTTAAAGCCCAGTCAGCAGATCCCATTTAACCTGCAGCAGATCCCATTTAACCAGCCAGGCAGATCCCATTTCACCAGCCAGCAGATCCAATATAATAATAGCAGATCCCATTTAACCAGCCAGCAGATCCCATTTAACCAGCCAGCAGATCCCATTTAACCAGCCAGCAGATCCCATTTAACCAGCCAGGCAGATCCCATTTAACCAGCCAGGCAGATCCCATTTAACCAGCCAGCAGATCCCATTTAACCACCAGGCAGATCCCATTTAACCAGGCAGATCCCATTTAACCAGCCAGGCAGATCCCATTTAACCAGCCAGCAGATCCCATTTAACCAGTCAGCAGATCCCATTTAACCAGGCAGGCAGATCCCATTTAAGCCAGGCAGTTCCCATTTAACCAGCCAGTAGATCCCGTTTAACCAGCAGGCAGATCCCATTTAACCAGCCAGCAGGTCCAATTTAACCATGCAGGTCCAATTTAACCAGTCAGCAGATCCCATTTAATCAGCCAGCAGGTCCAATTTAACCAGATCCCATTGAACCGGCAGATCCCATTTAACCAGTCAGCAGATCCCATTTAACCAGGCAGAGATTTAACCAGCAGATCCCATTTAACCAGCCAGCAGATCCCATTTAACCAGCCAGCAGATCCCATTTAACCAGCCATTTAAGCAGATCCCATTTAACCAGCCAGCAGATCCAATTTAACCAGCCAGCAGATCCCATTTAACCAGTCAGCAATTTAACCAGCCAGCAGATCCCATTTAACCAGCCAGCAGATCCCATTTAACCAGCCAGCAGATCCCATTTAACCAGCCAGCAGATCCCATTTAACCAGGCAGATCCCATTTAACCAGTCCAGCAGATCCCATTTAACCAGCCAGGCAGATCCCATTTAACCAGCCAGCAGATCCCATTTAACCAGATCCATTTAACCAGGCAGTTCAATTTAACAAGCCAGTAGATCCAGTTTAACCACCCAGCAGATCCCATTTAACCAGCCAGCAGGTCCCATTTAACCAGCCAGCAGGTCCAATTTAACCAGTCAGCAGGTCCCATTTAATCAGCCAGCTGGTCCAATTTAACCAGTCAGCAGGTCCCATTTAACCAGCCAGCAGGTCCAATTTAACCATGCAGGTCTCATTTAACCAGCCTGCAGATCCCATTTAACCTGCTAGGCAGATCCCATTTAACCAGCCAGCAGGTCCAATTTAACCATGCAGGTCCATTTAACCAGTCAGCAGGTCCCATTTAACCAGCCAGCAGATCCCATTTAACCAGCCAGGCAGATCCCATTTAACCAGCCAGCAGATCCCATTTAACCAGCCAGCAGATCCAATTTTAACTAGTCAGCAGATCCCATTTAACCGGCCAGCAGATCCCATTTAACCAGCCAGCAGATCCCATTTAACCAGCCAGCAGGTCCCATTTAACCAGCCAGCAGGTCCCATTTACCAGCAGGTCCAATTAACCATGCAGGTCTCAATTTAACCAGTCAGCAGGTCCCATTTGACAGCCAGCTGGTCCAATCTTTAACCAGTCAGTAGGTCCCATTTAACCAGCCAGCAGGTCCAATTTAACCATGCAGGTCTCATTTAACCAGCCAGCAGATCCTATTTATTTAACCTGTCAGGCAGAACCAATAACCGGCCAGCAGATCCAATTTAACCAGCTAGCAGATCCATTTAACCAGCCAGGCAGATCCATTTAACCAGCCAGCAGATCCCATTTAACAGGCAGGCAGATCACATTTAACCAGGCAGATCCCATTTAACCAGCCAGCAGATCCCATTTAACCAGCCAGGCAGATCCCATTTAACCAGCCAGCAGATCCCATTAACCAGCCAGCAGATCCCATTTAACCAGCCAGCAGATCCCATTTGCAACAGATCCCATTTAACTCAGCCAGCAGATCCCATTTAACCAGCCAGCAATCCCATTTAACCAGCCAGCAGATCCCATTTAACCAGCCAGCAGATCCCATTTCAGCAGCAGATCCCATTTAACCAGCCAGCAGATCCCATTTAACCAGCCAGCAGATCCCAGCCAGGCAGATCCCATACTACTATTAATACTATTACTACTTCTACTCACAACTACTACTAGTAGTAGTACTATTTACTCTGACTGAAGCAGGTCTAAACAATCTGTTGAACCAACCAGGCTTCAGAGAATATCCTCAGGCAACCATGACACAGTACCTTGGCTATAGAGAGCTAGGGAAGTCATAGCTGATTGGGTATGTTAGACCACATTAGAGAGGAACCAATGACAGGCAGGCAGACACAAGGGAAGAGGGGAAATAAATCCTCAGCTCCTCTGACAAGGTATTCAGAGAATGTCCTCAGCAGAGATGACAAGGTATTCAGAGAATATCCTCAGCAGAGATGACAAGGTATTCAGAGAATATCCTCAGCAGAGATGACAAGGTATTCAGAGAATATCCTCAGCAGAGATGACAAGGTATTCAGAGAATATCCTCAGCAGAGATGACAAAAGGTATCCTCAGCAGAGATGACAAGGTATCCTCAGCAGAGATGACAAGGAATGTCCTATTGACAAGGTATTCAGAGAATGATCAAGGCATTCTCAGCAGAGAGCAGAGATGACAAGGTATTCAGAGAGAATGTCCTCAGATGACAAGGTATTCAGAGAATATCCTCAGCAGAGATGACAAGGTATTCAGCAGAATATATTCAGAGAATATCCTCAGCAGAGATGACAAGGTATTCAGAGAATATCCTCACAAGGTATTCAGATGAATATCCTCAGCTGACAGCAGAATATCCTCAGCAGAGATGACAAGGTATTTATCCTAGATGACAAGGTAAGAATATCCTCAGCAGAGATAAATTAACAGAGATGACAAGGTATTCAGAGAATATCCTCAGCAGGATGACAAGGTATTCAGAATATCCTCAGCAGAGATGTCAGAGGCCTCACTAGAATGACAAGGTACGGATCTCAGCAGAGATGACAAGGTATTGGCATGACAGAGAATATCCTCAGCAGAGATGGCAGGTCCTCAGTAGAATGACAGTATTCAGAGAATGTCCTCAGCAGAGTTATTAGTAACATGGGCATAATGGAGTCAACAGTATGGCATGACAACCATGACAAATGTTATTAGTTAAAGTCAAGTATGTGTCAGTGTCAACTCACTAACTCACACAGTTTATTGGACTCACACAGTTAGATAAGATAGTATCTAGTCAAGTTAGAAACAGACAGTGTAGTATGTTCAGGCCTCCAGTAGAACAGACAGTCTAGATAAGTTAGTATGTAGTCAGGCCTCAGTAGAAGCAGACAGTCTAGATAAGTTAGTATGTAGTCAGGCCTCAGTAGAAACAGACAGTCTAGATAAGTTAGTATCTAGTCAAGCCTCAGTAGAAACAGACAGTCTAGATAAGTTAGTATGTTGTCAGGCCTCAGTAGAAACAGACAGTCTAGATAAGTTAGTATGTAGTCAGGCCTCAGTAGAAACAGACAGTCTAGATAAGTTAGTATGTAGTCAGGCCTCAGTAGAAACAGACAGTCTAGATAAGTTAGTATGTGACAGTCTGGAGTTGTTCTACAACACATCATATGATGTGAGGGAGGCTTCCCATCTGATAGCCATACCCATCCATTTCCTGTCTGAGAGCCTGTGTGTGTGTGTGTGTGTGTGTGTGTGTGTGTGTGTGTGTGTGTGTGTGTGTGTGTGTGTGTGTGTGTGTGTGTGTGTGTGTGTGTGTGTGTGTGTGTGTGTGTGTGTGTGTGTGTGTGTGTGTGTGTGTCCATTACAGGAGATGGGATCTTAGTTAATCTCTTTAAAGCCAATAAGATCAGTCAACAGCACAATTAGATTAATCTCCTCTCTGTCAGCCAACCAGAGGTTACCAGCATGTTACCATGGAAACACAGGGTCATGGGGGAATGGACCAATCAGGAGCTGCTCTTTTCACTCACTTGTTATGCGTTGTATTCTGCATCACGTCTTCAGGGAAAGTCCTGGGTAGCATTGCATTATAACCAGACCAACGAGGGTACCTGATAACGTTCTTACCATTGGCCAACTGGGTCACGGACTATGGCCGGGATGAAATCCCATCGTGTCGACAAACGCAGCTTTTAAAGGAAATCTCCAATTGAGAAGATATCTACACAGCATATACCGTGAATGCTGTCTCCAAAAACCAATGGCGATGGGATTGAATCCCAGGCTACAGTATGTGTACAAACCTATAGGGTAGAGGTCAGAGGTCTGTTGATGGGGTTGGTGAGAGAGCAGACCTACCTGTGGATGGAGTAGAAGTGCTCATGGTAGTACGGCCGCACAGGACAGCAGAAGAGAGAGGCAGAACAGATCCCTGCTGACAGACAAGACAGAGACGTTAGGTAAATGTTACACAAACCGGCCCCTCCTCATGCCCATTAGCCTAGCAAATAGTATAGAGACTGATGGACTAATAGTATAGAGGCTGATGGACTAATAGTATAGAGACTGACAGACTAATAGTATAAGGCTGAGTAATAGTATAGAGACTGATGGACTAATAGTATAGAGACTGATGGACTAATAGTATAGAGACGATGGACTAATAGTATAGAGACTGATGGACTAGTATAGAGACTGATGGACTAATAGTATAGAGACTGATGGACTAATAGTATAGAGACTGATGGACTAATAGTATAGGGGTTATGGGTTAGGATGGACTGATGGACTAATAGTTAGAGACTGTTGAGGAGGAGTGGGTATAGGGAGGGGGGTGGAGGAAGGGTTAGGGTTAGGATGGAGGAGGGGTTAGGGTTAGGATGGAGGAGGGTTAGGGTGAGGATGGAGGAGGGGTTAGGGTTGGGGGAGGAGGGTAGGGAGGAGGATGGGATGGAGGCGGGGTTAGGGTTAGGATGGAGGAGGCGTTAGGGTTAGGATGGAGGAGGGGTTAGGATGGAGGAGGGGTTAGGATGGAGGAGGGGTTAGGATGGAGGCGGGGTTAGGATGGAGGAGGGGTTAGGATGGAGGAGGGGTTAGGGTTAGGATGGAGGAGGGGTTAGGATGGAGGAGGGGTTAGGGAGGGGAGTGGATACTGCACTCACTAGAGGTGGTAATACCAACCAGACCAGGGCAGAAAATACTTGTTGTAGTATTTTGTAGTTTATTTGAAAATACCAACTTTAAAATACTCTAGGTAGTCTAATACAGTTTATAAAGAGTTTCAACTGAAGGCAACTAACTATTTGATATTCAAATACACGTCGCAGAAAACCAAATATTATTTGAAGGTATTTTGAATATATGGAAGTTATTTGAAAAAAAAAAAACAGAACATTATCTGATGACTATAATATTTGATGAAGAACCAAAAAGGACAACCGCTAGTTGAATAAATCTATAATCATAAGCACGTGGTTTGGCCAATAGCCTAGAATGAAATACATGGGGGACATGGAATCATCTCAACATTAGAGGAGACCACTTTTGCAGCTTCAAAATGACTAACAAATATATTTTCTTACTGACTGAGACAAAAGGTAATACAGTAACACTTGACATTTAAGTTTCTATACATGTGTAGTAACTCTGTGATGATTACACAATGATGTCATTGTTACATAGGACTTTGTAAATGCCTTTGTAATGACATAATAATGGAGTTATGACATATCTGGAACAAGAAACAGTCACTATTCCTCTTACCAAATCTCTCAGCTCATTGCTACGCAATTAAAATGCTGTTCCCAAAGTATTATGTGAAAACATGCTAATAAAATGTACTTCCTGTTTCATCACACAGGCCCCAGAACAGTTTAATGTTAAGGGTTACTGAGAACGCTAACAGTAACAACATATGGCTATGAAGTGTCATGTTAGTTTGTATTCTGTTCCTTTAAAGATGGTATAGTGTGTGTTTGAAACAAGAACACCTACTCTCAGACTGTTATAACATCAGGCAGGGGTAAACCTACATGAAACTATTACTTTAAAGATGGTATAGTGTGTGTTTGAAACAAGAACACCTACTCTCAGACTGTTATCATAACATCACGCAGGGGTAAACCTATATGAAACTATTACTTTAAAGATGGTATAGTGTGTGTTTGAAACAAGAACACCTACTCTCAGACTGTTATCATAACATCACGCAGGGGTAAGCCTACATGAAACTATTACTTTAAAGATGGTATAGTGTGTGTTTGAAACAAGAACACCTACTCTGACTGTTATCATAACATCACGCAGGGGTAAACCTACATGAAACTATTACTTTAAAGATGGTATAGTGTGTGTTTGAAACAAGAACACCTACTCTCAGACTGTTATCATAACATCACGCAGGGGTAAACCTACATGAAACTATTACTTTAAAGATGGTATAGTGTGTGTTTGAAACAAGAACACCTACTCTCAGACTGTTATCATAACATCACGCAGGGGTAAGCCTACATGAAACTATTACTTTAAAGATGGTATAGTGTGTGTTTGAAACAAGAACACCTACTCTCAGATGGACAAATAGGTTCAATGTAGTTTTTGCTAAACATCCAACTTTGCTGTTTGCAAATGGCTTTGAATTTCTCTGCAGTATTTTTCAGGTCTCATTAAATTAATTACAGATTTCTACCTGTTTAGTGGCATGTTGAAAGAGTCATACAGAAGTTGAAGCGTCACACCATATTTATATTTATCTGTACAAAAAAATCATTGGTTAATTGGTTTGACTAAATTATGTACACCTGGGGACATTGATAATTAGGAGAATGGACGTTTACAAAATGTTCAGATAGACAGCCAATCCAACATGCAGTTCTAGATACAGCCCTGTCATTATTAGTAGACAGTCAATCCATGTAGATACAGCCCTGTCATTAGTAGTAGACAGCCAATCCATATAGATACAGCCCTGTCATTAGTAGTAGACAGCCAATCCATGTAGATACAGCCCTGTCATTAGTAGTAGACAGCCAATCCATGTAGATACAGCCCTGTCATTAGTAGTAGACAGCCAATCCATGTAGATACAGCCCTGTCATTAGTAGTAGACAGCCAATCCATGTAGATACAGCCCTGTCATTAGTAGTAGACAGCCAATCCATGTAGATACAGCCCTGTCATTAGTAGTAGACAGCCAATCCAACATGTAGATACAGCCCTGTCATTAGTAGTAGACAGCCAATCCATGTAGATACAGCCCTGTCATTAGTAGAAGACAGCCAATCCAACATGTAGATACAGCCCTGTCATTAGTAGTAGACAGTCAATCCATGTAGATACAGCCCTGTCATTAGTAGTAGACAGCCAATCCATGTAGATACAGCCCTGTCATTAGTAGTAGAAGCCAATCCATGTAGATACAGCCCTGTCATTAGTAGTAGACAGCCAATCCATGTAGATACAGCCCTGTCATTAGTAGTAGACAGCTAATCCAACATGTAGATACAGCCCTGTCATTAGTCCAGACTGCCAATCCATGTAGATACAGCCCTGTCATTAGTAGTAGACAGCCAATCCATGTAGATACAGCCCTGTCATTAGTAGTAGACAGCCAATCAACATGTAGATACAGCCCTGTCATTAGTAGTAGACAGCCAATCCATGTAGATACAGCCCTGTCATTAGTAGTAGACAGCCAATCCATGTAGATACAGCCCTGTCATTAGTAGTAGACAACCAATCCATGTAGATACAGCCATGTCATTAGTAGTAGACAGCCAATCCATGTAGATACAGCCCTGTCATTAGTAGTAGACAGCCAATCCATGTAGATACAGCCCTGTCATTAGTAGTAGACAGCCAATCCATGTAGATACAGCCCTGTCATTAGTAGTAGACAGCCAATCCAACATGTAGATACAGCCCTGTCATTAGTAGTAGACAGCCAATCCATGTAGATACAGCCCTGTCATTAGTAGTAGACAGCCAATCCATGTAGATACAGCCCTGTCATTAGTAGTAGACAGCCAATCCATGTAGATACAGCCCTGTCATTAGTAGTAGACAGCCAATCCATGTAGATACAGCCCTGTCATTAGTAGAAGGCAGCCAATCCATGTAGATACAGCCCTGTCATTAGTAGTAGACAGCCAATCCATGTAGATACAGCCCTGTCATTAGTAGCAGACAGCCAATCCATGTAGATACAGCCCTGTCATTAGTAGTAGACAGCCAATCCAACATGTAGATACAGCCCTGTCATTAGTAGCAGACAGCCAATCCATGTAGATACAGCCCTGTCATTAGTAGTAGACAGCCAATCCATGTAGATACAGCCCTGTCATTAGTAGTAGACAGCCAATCCATGTAGATACAGCCCTGTCATTAGTAGTAGACAGCCAATCCAACATGTAGATACAGCCCTGTCATTAGTAGTAGACAGCCAATCCATGTAGATACAGCCCTGTCATTAGTAGTAGACAGCCAATCCATGTAGATACAGCCCTGTCATTAGTAGTAGACAGCCAATCCATGTAGATACAGCCCTGTCATTAGTAGTAGACAGCCAATCCATGTAGATACAGCCCTGTCATTAGTAGTAGACAACCAATCCATGTAGATACAGCCATGACATTAGTAGTAGACAGCCAATCCATGTAGATACAGCCCTGTCATTAGTAGTAGACAGCCAATCCCATGTAGATACAGCCCTGTCATTAGTAGTAGACAGCCAATCCAACATGTAGATACAGCCCTGTCATTAGTAGTAGACAGCCAATCCATGTAGATACAGCCCTGTCATTAGTAGTAGACAGCCAATCCATGTAGATACAGCCCTGTCATTAGTAGTAGACAGCCAATCCATGTAGATACAGCCCTGTCATTAGTAGTAGACAGCCAATCCATGTAGATACAGCCCTGTCATTAGTAGTAGACAGCCAATCCAACATGTAGATACAGCCCTGTCATTAGTAGTAGACAGCCAATCCATGTAGATACAGCCCTGTCATTAGTAGTAGACAATCCAACATGTAGATACAGCCATGACATTAGTAGTAGACAGCCAATCCCATGTAGATACAGCCCTGTCATTAGTAGTAGACAGCCAATCCATGTAGATACAGCCCTGTCATTAGTAGTAGACAGCCAATCCATGTAGATACAGCCCTGTCATTAGTAGTAGACAGCCAATCCATGTAGATACAGCCCTGTCATTAGTAGTAGACAGCCAATCCATGTAGATACAGCCCTGTCATTAGTAGTAGACAGCCAATCCATGTAGATACAGCCCTGTCATTAGTAGTAGACAGCCAATCCATGTAGATACAGCCCTGTCATTAGTAGTAGACAGCCAATCAACATGTAGATACAGCCCTGTCATTAGTAGTAGACAGCCAATCCATGTAGATACAGCCCTGTCATTAGTAGTAGACAGCCAATCCATGTAGATACAGCCCTGTCATTAGTAGTAGACAGCCAATCCACATGTAGATACAGCCCTGTCATTAGTAGTAGACAGCCAATCCATGTAGATACAGCCCTGTCATTAGTAGTAGACAGCCAATCCATGTAGATACAGCCCTGTCATTAGTAGTAGACAGCCAATCCATGTAGATACAGCCCTGTCATTAGTAGTAGACAGCCAATCCATGTAGATACAGCCCTGTCATTAGTAGTAGACAGCCAATCCATGTAGATACAGCCCTGTCATTAGTAGTAGACAGCCAATCCATGTAGATACAGCCCTGTCATTAGTAGTAGACAGCCAATCCAACATGTAGATACAGCCCTGTCATTAGTAGTAGACAGCCAATCCATGTAGATACAGCCCTGTCATTAGTAGTAGACAGCCAATCCATGTAGATACAGCCCTGTCATTAGTAGTAGACAGCCAATCCATGTAGATACAGCCCTGTCATTAGTAGTAGACAGCCAATCCAACATGTAGATACAGCCCTGTCATTAGTAGTAGACAGCCAATCCATGTAGATACAGCCCTGTCATTAGTAGTAGACAGCCAATCCATGTAGATACAGCCCTGTCATTAGTAGTAGACAGCCAATCAACATGTAGATACAGCCCTGTCATTAGTAGTAGACAGCCAATCCATGTAGATACAGCCCTGTCATTAGTAGTAGACAGCCAATCCATGTAGATACAGCCCTGTCATTAGTAGAAGACAGCCAATCCAACATGTAGATACAGCCCTGTCATTAGTAGTAGACAGCCAATCCATGTAGATACAGCCCTGTCATTAGTAGTAGACAGCCAATCCATGTAGATACAGCCCTGTCATTAGTAGTAGACAGCCAATCCAACATGTAGATACAGCCCTGTCATTAGTAGTAGACAGCCAATCCATGTAGATACAGCCCTGTCATTAGTAGTAGACAGCCAATCCATGTAGATACAGCCCTGTCATTAGTAGTAGACAGCCAATCCATGTAGATACAGCCCTGTCATTAGTAGTAGACAGCCAATCCATGTAGATACAGCCCTGTCATTAGTAGTAGACAGCCAATCCATGTAGATACAGCCCTGTCATTAGTAGTAGACAGCCAATCCATGTAGATACAGCCCTGTCATTAGTAGTAGACAGCCAATCCATGTAGATACAGCCCTGTCATTAGTAGTAGACAGCCAATCCATGTAGATACAGCCCTGTCATTAGTAGTAGACAGCCAATCCATGTAGATACAGCCCTGTCATTAGTAGTAGACAGCCAATCCATGTAGATACAGCCCTGTCATTAGTAGTAGACAGCCAATCCATGTAGATACAGCCCTGTCATTAGTAGTAGACAGCCAATCCATGTAGATACAGCCCTGTCATTAGTAGTAGACAGCCAATCCAACATGTAGATACAGCCCTGTCATTAGTAGTAGACAGCCAATCCATGTAGATACAGCCCTGTCATTAGTAGTAGACAGCCAATCCAACATGTAGATACAGCCCTGTCATTAGTAGTAGACAGCCAATCCATGTAGATACAGCCCTGTCATTAGTAGTAGACAGCCAATCCAACATGTAGATACAGCCCTGTCATTAGTAGTAGACAGCCAATCCATGTAGATACAGCCCTGTCATTAGTAGTAGACAGCCAATCCATGTAGATACAGCCCTGTCATTAGTAGTAGACAGCCAATCCAACATGTAGATACAGCCCTGTCATTAGTAGTAGACAGCCAATCCATGTAGATACAGCCCTGTCATTAGTAGTAGACAGCCAATCCAACATGTAGATACAGCCCTGTCATTAGTAGTAGACAGCCAATCCATGTAGATACAGCCCTGTCATTAGTAGTAGACAGCCAATCCAACATGTAGATACAGCCCTGTCATTAGTAGTAGACAGCCAATCCATGTAGATACAGCCCTGTCATTAGTAGTAGACAGCCAATCCATGTAGATACAGCCCTGTCATTAGTAGTAGACAGCCAATCCCATGTAGATACAGCCCTGTCATTAGTAGTAGACAGCCAATCCATGTAGATACAGCCCTGTCATTAGTAGTAGACAGCCAATCCATGTAGATACAGCCCTGTCATTAGTAGAAGACAGCCAATCCATGTAGATACAGCCCTGTCATTAGTAGTAGACAGCCAATCAACATGTAGATACAGCCCTGTCATTAGTAGTAGACAGCCAATCCAACATGTAGATACAGCCCTGTCATTAGTAGTAGACAGCCAATCCATGTAGATACAGCCCTGTCATTAGTAGTAGACAGCCAATCCATGTAGATACAGCCCTGTCATTAGTAGTAGACAGCCAATCCATGTAGATACAGCCCTGTCATTAGTAGTAGACAGCCAATCCATGTAGATACAGCCCTGTCATTAGTAGTAGACAGCCAATCCATGTAGATACAGCCCTGTCATTAGTAGTAGACAGCCAATCCAACATGTAGATACAGCCCTGTCATTAGTAGTAGACAGCCAATCCATGTAGATACAGCCCTGTCATTAGTAGTAGACAGCCAATCCATGTAGATACAGCCCTGTCATTAGTAGTAGACAGCCAATCCAACATGTAGATACAGCCCTGTCATTAGTAGTAGACAGCCAATCCATGTAGATACAGCCCTGTCATTAGTAGTAGACAGCCAATCCAACATGTAGATACAGCCCTGTCATTAGTAGTAGACAGCCAATCCATGTAGATACAGCCCTGTCATTAGTAGTAGACAGCCAATCCATGTAGATACAGCCCTGTCATTAGTAGTAGACAGCCAATCCCATGTAGATACAGCCCTGTCATTAGTAGTAGACAGCCAATCCATGTAGATACAGCCCTGTCATTAGTAGTAGACAGCCAATCCATGTAGATACAGCCCTGTCATTAGTAGTAGACAGCCAATCCATGTAGATACAGCCCTGTCATTAGTAGTAGACAGCCAATCCATGTAGATACAGCCCTGTCATTAGTAGTAGACAGCCAATCCATGTAGATACAGCCCTGTCATTAGTAGTAGACAGCCAATCCATGTAGATACAGCCCTGTCATTAGTAGTAGACAGCCAATCCATGTAGATACAGCCCTGTCATTAGTAGTAGACAGCCAATCCATGTAGATACAGCCCTGTCATTAGTAGTAGACAGCCAATCCAACATGTAGATACAGCCCTGTCATTAGTAGTAGACAGCCAATCCATGTAGATACAGCCCTGTCATTAGTAGTAGACAGCCAATCCATGTAGATACAGCCCTGTCATTAGTAGTAGACAGCCAATCCATGTAGATACAGCCCTGTCATTAGTAGTAGACAGCCAATCCATGTAGATACAGCCCTGTCATTAGTAGTAGACAGCCAATCCATGTAGATACAGCCCTGTCATTAGTAGTAGACAGCCAATCCATGTAGATACAGCCCTGTCATTAGTAGTAGACAGCCAATCCAACATGTAGATACAGCCCTGTCATTAGTAGTAGACAGCCAATCCAACATGTAGATACAGCCCTGTCATTAGTAGTAGACAGCCAATCCAACATGTAGATACAGCCCTGTCATTAGTAGTAGACAGCCAATCCATGTAGATACAGCCCTGTCATTAGTAGTAGACAGCCAATCCATGTAGATACAGCCCTGTCATTAGTAGTAGACAGCCAATCCATGTAGATACAGCCCTGTCATTAGTAGTAGACAGCCAATCCATGTAGATACAGCCCTGTCATTAGTAGTAGACAGCCAATCCATGTAGATACAGCCCTGTCATTAGTAGTAGACAGCCAATCCATGTAGATACAGCCCTGTCATTAGTAGTAGACAGCCAATCCAACATGTAGATACAGCCCTGTCATTAGTAGTAGACAGCCAATCCCATGTAGATACAGCCCTGTCATTAGTAGTAGACAGCCAATCCAACATGTAGATACAGCCCTGTCATTAGTAGTAGACAGCCAATCCATGTAGATACAGCCCTGTCATTAGTAGTAGACAGCCAATCCAACATGTAGATACAGCCCTGTCATTAGTAGTAGACAGCCAATCCATGTAGATACAGCCCTGTCATTAGTAGTAGACAGCCAATCCATGTAGATACAGCCCTGTCATTAGTAGTAGACAGCCAATCCATGTAGATACAGCCCTGTCATTAGTAGTAGACAGCCAATCCAACATGTAGATACAGCCCTGTCATTAGTAGTAGACAGCCAATCCAACATGTAGATACAGCCCTGTCATTAGTAGTAGACAGCCAATCCATGTAGATACAGCCCTGTCATTAGTAGTAGACAGCCAATCCATGTAGATACAGCCCTGTCATTAGTAGTAGACAGCCAATCCATGTAGATACAGCCCTGTCATTAGTAGTAGACAGCCAATCCAACATGTAGATACAGCCCTGTCATTAGTAGTAGACAGCCAATCCATGTAGATACAGCCCTGTCATTAGTAGTAGACAGCCAATCCAACATGTAGATACAGCCCTGTCATTAGTAGTAGACAGCCAATCCATGTAGATACAGCCCTGTCATTAGTAGTAGACAGCCAATCCAACATGTAGATACAGCCCTGTCATTAGTAGTAGACAGCCAATCCAACATGTAGATACAGCCCTGTCATTAGTAGTAGACAGCCAATCCATGTAGATACAGCCCTGTCATTAGTAGTAGACAGCCAATCCATGTAGATACAGCCCTGTCATTAGTAGTAGACAGCCAATCCAACATGTAGATACAGCCCTGTCATTAGTAGTAGACAGCCAATCCATGTAGATACAGCCCTGTCATTAGTAGTAGACAGCCAATCCAACATGTAGATACAGCCCTGTCATTAGTAGTAGACAGCCAATCAACATGTAGATACAGCCCTGTCATTAGTAGTAGACAGCCAATCCAACAGCCCTGTCATTAGTAGTAGACAGCCAATCCAACATGTAGATACAGCCCTGTCATTAGTAGTAGACAGCCAATCCAACATGTAGATACAGCCCTGTCATTAGTAGTAGACAGCCAATCCATGTAGATACAGCCCTGTCATTAGTAGTAGACAGCCAATCCATGTAGATACAGCCCTGTCATTAGTAGTAGACAGCCAATCCAACATGTAGATACAGCCCTGTCATTAGTAGTAGACAGCCAATCAACATGTAGATACAGCCCTGTCATTAGTAGTAGACAGCCAATCCAAGTAGATACAGCCCTGTCATTAGTAGTAGACAGCCAATCCAACATGTAGATACAGCCCTGTCATTAGTAGTAGACAGCCAATCCATGTAGATACAGCCCTGTCATTAGTAGTAGACAGCCAATCCATGTAGATACAGCCCTGTCAATAGTAGTAGACAGCCAATCCAACATGTAGATACAGCCCTGTCATTCGTAGTAGACAGCCAATCCAACATGTAGATACAGCCCTGTCATTAGTAGTAGACAGCCAATCCATGTAGATACAGCCCTGTCATTAGTAGTAGACAGCCAATCCATGTAGATACAGCCCTGTCATTAGTAGTAGACAGCCAATCCGTGTAGATACAGCCCTGTCATTAGTAGTAGACAGCCAATCCAACATGTAGATACAGCCCTGTCATTAGTAGTAGACAGACAATCCATGTAGATACAGCCCTGTCATTAGTAGTAGACAGCCAATAACATGTAGATACAGCCCTGTCATTAGTAGTAGACAGCCAATCCATGTAGATACAGCCCTGTCATTAGTAGTAGACAGCCAATCCATGTAGATACAGCCCTGTCATTAGTAGTAGACAGCCAATCCAACATGTAGATACAGCCCTGTCATTAGTAGTAGACAGCCAATCCAACATGTAGATACAGCCCTGTCATTAGTAGTAGACAGCCAATCCAACATGTAGATACAGCCCTGTCATTAGTAGTAGACAGCCAATCCATGTAGATACAGCCCTGTCATTAGTAGTAGACAGCCAATCCATGTAGATACAGCCCTGTCATTAGTAGTAGACAGCCAATCCATGTAGATACAGCCCTGTCATTAGTAGTAGACAGCCAATCCATGTAGATACAGCCCTGTCATTAGTAGTAGACAGCCAATCCAACATGTAGATACAGCCCTGTCATTAGTAGTAGACAGCCAATCCAACATGTAGATACAGCCCTGTCATTAGTAGTAGACAGCCAATCCAACATGTAGATACAGCCCTGTCATTAGTAGTAGACAGCCAATCCATGTAGATACAGCCCTGTCATTAGTAGTAGACAGCCAATCCATGTAGATACAGCCCTGTCATTAGTAGTAGACAGCCAATCCATGTAGATACAGCCCTGTCATTAGTAGTAGACAGCCAATCCAACATGTAGATACAGCCCTGTCATTAGTAGTAGACAGCCAATCCAACATGTAGATACAGCCCTGTCATTAGTAGTAGACAGCCCAGTCCATGTAGATACAGCCCTGTCATTAGTAGTAGACAGCCAATCCAACATGTAGATACAGCCCTGTCATTAGTAGTAGACAGCCAATCCAACATGTAGATACAGCCCTGTCATTAGTAGTAGACAGCCAATCCAACATGTAGATACAGCCCTGTCATTAGTAGTAGACAGCCAATCCAACATGTAGATACAGCCCTGTCATTAGTAGTAGACAGCCAATCCAACATGTAGATACAGCCCTGTCATTAGTAGTAGACAGCCAATCCCATGTAGATACAGCCCTGTCATTAGTAGTAGACAGCCAATCCATGTAGATACAGCCCTGTCATTAGTAGTAGACAGCCAATCCATGTAGATACAGCCCTGTCATTAGTAGTAGACAGCCAATCCAACATGTAGATACAGCCCTGTCATTAGTAGTAGACAGCCAATCCATGTAGATAGAGCCCTGTCATTAGTAGTAGACAGCCA
The DNA here is from genome assembly GCF_036934945.1 of Oncorhynchus masou masou. Taxonomy (NCBI): domain Eukaryota; kingdom Metazoa; phylum Chordata; class Actinopteri; order Salmoniformes; family Salmonidae; genus Oncorhynchus; species Oncorhynchus masou. Next base: position 3,791 of record NW_027010817.1, on the reverse strand, counting down.
ATCAACATGTAGATAGAGCCCTGTCATTAGTAGTAGACAGCCAATCCAACATGTAGATACAGCCCTGTCATTAGTAGTAGACAGCCAATCCATGTAGATACAGCCCTGTCATTAGTAGTAGACAGCCAATCCAACATGTAGATACAGCCCTGTCATTAGTAGTAGACAGCCAATCCATGTAGATACAGCCCTGTCATTAGTAGTAGACAGCCAATCCATGTAGATACAGCCCTGTCATTAGTAGTAGACAGCCAGTCCATGTAGATACAGCCCTGTCATTAGTAGTAGACAGCCAATCCATGTAGATACAGCCCTGTCATTAGTAGTGGACAGCCAATCCAACATGTAGATACAGCCCTGTCATTAGTAGTAGACAGCCAATCCATATAGATACAGCCCTGTCATTAGTAGTAGACAGCCAATCCAACATGTAGATACAGCCATGTCATTAGTAGTAGACAGCCAATCCATGTAGATACAGCCCTGTCATTAGTAGTAGACAGCCAATCCAACATGTAGATACAGCCCTGTCATTAGTAGTAGACAGCCAATCCAACATGTAGATACAGCCCTGTCATTAGTAGTAGACAGCCAATCCAACATGTAGATACAGCCCTGTCATTAGTAGTAGACAGCCAATCCATGTAGATACAGCCCTGTCATTAGTAGTAGACAGCCAATCCAACATGTAGATACAGCCCTGTCATTAGTAGTAGACAGCCAATCCCATGTAGATACAGCCCTGTCATTAGTAGTAGACAGCCAATCCAACATGTAGATACAGCCCTGTCATTAGTAGTAGACAGCCAATCCATGTAGATACAGCCCTGTCATTAGTAGTAGACAGCCAATCCAACATGTAGATACAGCCCTGTCATTAGTAATAGACAGCCAATCCATGTAGATACAGCCCTGTCAATAGTAGTAGACAGCCAATCCATGTAGATACAGCCCTGTCAATAGTAGTAGACAGCCAATCCAACATGTAGATACAGCCCTGTCATTAGTAGTAGACAGCCAATCCATGTAGATACAGCCCTGTCATTAGTAGTAGACAGCCAATCCATGTAGATACAGCCCTGTCATTAGTAGTAGACAGCCAATCCAACATGTAGATACAGCCCTGTCATTAGTAGTAGACAGCCAATCCAACATGTAGATACAGCCCTGTCATTAGTAGTAGACAGCCAATCCAACATGTAGATACAGCCCTGTCATTAGTAGTAGACAGCCAATCCATGTAGATACAGCCCTGTCATTAGTAGTAGACAGCCAATCCCATGTAGATACAGCCCTGTCATTAGTAGTAGACAGCCAATCCATGTAGATACAGCCCTGTCATTAGTAGTAGACAGCCAATCCATGTAGATACAGCCCTGTCATTAGTAGTAGACTGCCAATCCCAACATGTAGATACAGCCCTGTCATTAGTAGTAGACAGCCAATCCAACATGTAGATACAGCCCTGTCATTAGTAGTAGACAGCCAATCCAACATGTAGATACAGCCCTGTCATTAGTAGTAGACAGCCAATCCATGTAGATACAGCCCTGTCATTAGTAGTAGACAGCCAATCCATGTAGATACAGCCCTGTCATTAGTAGTAGACAGCAATCCATGTAGATACAGCCCTGTCATTAGTAGTAGACAGCCAATCCAACATGTAGATACAGCCCTGTCATTAGTAGTAGACAGCCAATCCAACATGTAGATACAGCCCTGTCATTAGTAGTAGACAGCCAATCCAACATGTAGATACAGCCCTGTCATTAGTAGTAGACAGCCAATCCATGTAGATACATGTCATTAGTAGTAGACAGCCAATCCATGTAGATACAGCCCTGTTAGTAGTAGACAGCCAACAGCCCTGTCATTAAGTAGACAGCCAATCCATGTAGATACAGCCCTGTCATTAGTAGTAGACAGCCAATCCAACATGTAGATACAGCCCTGTCATTAGTAGTAGACAGCCAATCCATGTAGATACAGCCCTGTCATTAGTAGTAGACAGCCAATCCATGTAGATACAGCCCTGTCATTAGTAGTAGACAGCCAATCCAACATGTAGATACAGCCCTGTCATTAGTAGTAGACAGCCAATCCAACATGTAGATACAGCCCTGTCATTAGTAGTAGACAGCCAATCCAACATGGAGATTTAGCCCTGTCATTAGTAGTAGACAGCCAATCCAACATGTAGATACAGCCCTGTCATTAGTAGTAGACAGCCAATCCAACATGTAGATACAGCCCTGTCATTAGTAGTAGACAGCCAATCCATGTAGATACAGCCCTGTCATTAGTAGTAGACAGCCAATCCATGTAGATACAGCCCTGTCATTATTAGTAGACAGCCAATCCATGTAGATACAGCCCTGTCATTAGTAGTAGACAGCCAATCCATGTAGATACAGCCCTGTCATTAGTAGTAGACAGCCAATCAACATGTAGATACAGCCCTGTCATTAGTAGTAGACAGCAATCAACATGTAGATACAGCCCTGTCATTAGTAGTAGACAGCCAATCCAACATGTAGATACAGCCCTGTCATTAGTAGTAGACAGCCAATCCATGTAGATACAGCCCTGTCATTAGTAGTAGACAGCCAATCAACATGTAGATACAGCCCTGTCATTAGTAGTAGACAGCCAATCCATGTAGATACAGCCCTGTCATTAGTAGTAGACAGCCAATCAACATATAGATACAGCCCTGTCATTAGTAGTAGACAGCCAATCCATGTAGATACAGCCCTGTCATTAGTAGTAGACAGCCAATCCATGTAGATACAGCCCTGTCATTAGTAAAGACAGCCAATACATGTAGATACAGCCCTGTCATTAGTAGTAGACAGCCAATCCAACATGTAGATACAGCCCTGTCATTAGTAGTAGACAGCCAATCCAACATGTAGATACAGCCCTGTCATTAGTAGTAGACAGCCAATCCATGTAGATACAGCCCTGTCATTAGTAGTAGACAGCCAACATGTAGATACAGCCCTGTCATTAGTAGTAGACAGCCAATCCAACATGTAGATACAGCCCTGTCATTAGTAGTAGACAGCCAATCCATGTAGATACAGCCCTGTCATTAGTAGTAGACAGCCAATCCAACATGTAGATACAGCCCTGTCATTATTAGACAGCCAATCAACATGTAGATACAGCCCTGTCATTAGTAGAAGACAGCCAATCCAACATGTAGATACAGCCCCTGTCATTAGTAGTAGACAGCCAATCCAACATGTAGATACAGCCCTGTCATTAGTAGTAGACAGCCAATCCATGTAGATACAGCCCTGTCATTAGTAGTAGACAGCCAATCCAACATGTAGATACAGCCCTGTCATTAGTAATAGACAGCCAATCCATGTAGATACAGCCCTGTCAATAGTAATAGACAGCCAATCCATGTAGATACAGCCCTGTCATTAGTAGTAGACAGCCAATCCATGTAGATACAGCCCTGTCATTAGTAGTAGACAGCCAATCAACATGTAGATACAGCCCTGTCATTAGTAGTAGACAGCCAATCCAACATGTAGATACAGCCCTGTCATTAGTAGTAGACAGCCAATCCATGTAAAGATACAGCCCTGTCATTAGTAGTGAACAGCCAATCCATGTAGATACAGCCCTGTCATTAGTAGTAGACAGCCAATCCATGTAGATACAGCCCTGTCATTAGTAGTAGACAGCCAATCCATGTAGATACAGCCCTGTCATTAGTAGTAGACAGCCAATCCATGTAGATACAGCCCTGTCATTAGTAGTAGACAGCCAATCCA
>NW_027010816.1:12500-28337 GCF_036934945.1 Oncorhynchus masou masou | reverse complement strand
AATAGCATGAGAATAACCCTCTGCAGCCCTCATCCTTTCAGCCTACAACCTTTCTGCAGAAGGTCCCCAAAGCACACACATCCCTGAGTCGCTCCTCTTTTCAGTTCGCTGCAGCTAGCGACTGGAACGACCTGAAACAAACACTCAAACTGGACAGTTTTATCTCCATCTCTTCATTCAGACTCAATCATGGACACTCTTACTGACAGTTAGTTGTGGGTGCTTAGCGTGATGTATTGTTGCCTCTACCTTCTTGCCCTTTGTGCTGTTGTCTGTGCCCAATAATGTTTGGCCCATGTTGTGTTGCTACCATGTTGTTGTCATGTTGTGTTGCTACCATGTTGTTGTCATGTTGTGTTGCTACCATGTTGTTGTCATGTTGTGTTGCTACCATGTTGATGTCATATGTTGCTGCCTTGCTATGTTGTTGTCTTAGGTCTTTTGTAGTGCTGTGTGTTTTGTTCTATATTTATATTTTATTTATTTATCTTTAATCCCAGCCCCCGTCCCCTTGCGAGAGGCCTTTTGCCTTTTGGTAGGCCGTCATTGTAAATAAGAATTTGTTCTTTAACTGACTTGCCAAGTTAAATAAAGGTTAAATAAATAAAAATAACATGGGAATGCCCCTCGGTCTTAGTGGCTCTCTCAAAGCCTTGCCATTATACAGGGCATGTGTCCCAAATGGCACCCCATTCCCTATGTAGTGCACTACTTTTAACTAGGACCCATAGCATCCTATTCCCTATTTAGTGCCTACTTTTAACTAGGGCCCATAGCATCCTATTCCCTATGTAGTGCACTACTTTTAACTAGGACCCATAGCATCCTATTCCCTATGTAGTGCACTACTTTTAACTAGGGCCCATAGCATCCTATTCCCTATGTAGTGCACTACTTTTAACTAGGACCCGTTGCACCCTTATTCCCTATGAAGTGCACTACTTTTGACCAGGGTTCATAGGGCACTACATAATGAATAGGGTGCGATTTGAGGTCTGGGATCATCATCTCCCTGTTGATGTAATTATAGCTTGCCTCAACTACATGCTATCATGTTAAAAAAGAAAAAGAGAACAGCTGTGAGCCTTGTCAGGAGAAGGGTGGATTTACGGGTGCACTCTGCATATATTCGAAATGTAGCTTGTCGTTTTGTACGTTGATCATGTAGAATAGGAGAGCTGTAGAAGGTAGAAACTATAGCCATACACATCATCACTGTCTTCCCATCTACTGTACCCCCCACACTAGTAATCTCATCACCAATCAACAGAACATATGATGTAGACTACAGATATCATCACCAATCAACAGAACATATAATGTAGACTACAGAGCTCGTCACCAATCAACAGAACATATGATGTAGACTACAGATCTCAGTCACCAATCAACAGAACATATAATGTAGACTACAGATCTCATCACCAATCAACAGAACATATAATGTAGACTACAGACCTCATCACCAATCAACAGAACATGTGATGCAGTGATCTCATCTGTTTTTCTCTCCACAGATTTGCTTGTGGATCTGAACATAACGTTGCCATTGTGTGTAAGTGCTTTTCTCTTTTCCCTTCTCAACTTACAGTTCATTAGACTCCTCATTAACGGTTAGCTCACGCAACAGCTACTCTTCCTGGGGTCCACACAAAAATAACATACAATACATGACACCGTATCTAATAGTTATAGACCAGATTGTAGCTGTGGTGCATTGTAACCCCCAGCTTTCTGTGTGATGTGATGTTACTGTATTAGGCTATTATTGGACCTTCCATAATCGATACGTCTCCTCAAAAGTATAACGATGAATTCAAAACACACTCAAGTCAACCTATACGGAGCACAACATTTTATTATAGAGTTATCAGGGGAGAGGAACAGACATGGAAAATTTGGATAATGGGGCCAGCAAGATTAGCAGATCCATTTGTTTAACATGGTAAATTAATGATATATAGCCACCGATTCCTGAAGAATATAAATTATAAATGCCTCATGAGCTTAGTTCAACTGTCATACCGCCATGAGAACCCAACATATAAGCTTGTTTTACTCCAATGTTTGTAGACAATGTAAATTGTAAATAATTAAATTGTAGCCTCACAACATGGTTAAAACTAGAATTGCGATATCGTAGATGGTCAGTCCGACCGCTGTACATCAATTGGACAGTAGTTACATTTAGTAATAATTTAACCTTTAATAATAAAAGTCCTCAGACGCTTCAACACAAGGATTCACCCCCCCCACCCTCTCGGTTGTTTACCCGTGACTACTTTATTGTTGTTTGAAGTGCAGAGTGCTCCCTTTTTAAAAGCATGTCGGTTTCGACACTAAGTAGTGACTGAAATGAGACGCACCATTTTTTTGGGGGGGCTCTGCTACACTGACTCCTGTTTAGTTACTATGGTTACCACTGTGCTCTTTATTTTGTTTGTTTTTTTACTGTTCTGGAGAACCAACCAGAATAAACAGATGAGTGCGTGGCATTCTGGGAAATGAATATTTGAGCGTTTTCCTCTCCTCTTCGCTTTAATTAGTGAAGGATCCTCCCCATCTAATGCTGTACAGTTTAAAGTGCACACACACACACACACACACACACACACACACACACACACACACACACACACACACACACACACACACACACACACACACACACACACACACACACACACACACACACACACACACACACACACACACACACACACACAGAGAGAGAGAGAGAGAGTCTGATGAGCAGAATATGAGTATCACTGACATAGTTAATTAACCAAGCTGCGGTTAAGCTGCGGAGAAGAGTCAATCAGACAAGGCAGTTCTTCCACTTCTCGCCTGTTTGCTCAGTCTGCTTTTGTTGAAATGAGAATGAGAGTGTTGTGTGTACAAAACTAGTAATATCATGGTTAAATATGCAGAGAACGGGGATAACGCTACACAACGTAAACAAGTTGGTGGTGACTAAGGATTCTGGTTTTTCTTTAACAGGTTGTTATAAGGCATCGTTCCACAACAGGCAGAGTTTGGCCTCACAAGTTAGGATGGGTGGATGGATGAAGGACTGAAGGGTGGTTGGATGGATAAAGATAGGTAGGAGAGGTGGATGGATGAAGGGTGGTTGGATGGATGAAGATAGGTAGGAGAGGTGGATGGATGAAGGGTGGTTGGATGGATAAAGATGTGTAGAAGAGATGGATGGATGAAGGGTGGTTGGATGGATATAGATAGGTAGGAGAGATGGATGGATGAAGGGTGGTTGGATGGATAAAGATGTGTAGAAGATATGGATGGATGAAGGGTGGTTGGATGGATAAAGATAGGTAGGAGAGATGGATGGATGAAGGGTGGTTGGATGGATAAAGATAGGTAGGAGAGATGGATGGATGAAGGACTGAAGGGTGGTTGGATGGATAAAGATAGGTAGGAGAGATGGGTGGTTGGATGGATAAAGATAGGTAGGAGAGGTGGATGGATGAAGGGTGGTTGGATGGATAAAGATGTGTAGAAGAGATGGATGGATGAAGGGTGGTTGGATGGATAAAGATGTGTTGGAGAGATGGAGGGATGAAGGGTGGTTGGATGGATAAAGATGTGTAGGAGAGATGGAGGGGTGAAAGGTGGTTGGATGGATATACATTTACATTTAAGTCATTTAGCAGACGCTCTTATCCAGAGCGACTTACAAATTGGTGAATTCACCTTCTGACATCCAGGGGAACAGCCACTTTACAATAGTGCATCTAAATCATTTAAGGGGGGGTTGAGAAGGATTACTTTATCCTATCCTAGGTATTCCTTGAAGAGGTGGGGTTTCAGGTGTCTCCGGAAGGTGGTGATTGACTCCGCTGTCCTGGCGTCGTGAGGGAGTTTGTTCCACCATTGGGGGGCCAGAGCAGCGAACAGTTTTGACTGGGCTGAGCGGGAACTGTACTTCCTCAGTGGAAGGGAGGCGAGCAGGCCAGAGGTGGATGAACGCAGTGCCCTTGTTTGGGTGTAGGGCCTGATCAGAGCCTGGAGGTACTGCGGTGCCGTTCCCCTCACAGCTCCGTAGGCAAGCACCATGGCCTTGTAGCGGATGCGAGCTTCAACTGGAAGCCAGTGGAGAGAGCGGAGGAGCGGAGTGACGTGAGAGAACTTGGGAAGGTTGAACACCAGACGGGCTGCGGCGTTCTGGATGAGTTGTAGGGGTTTAATGGCACAGGCAGGGAGCCCAGCCAACAGCGAGTTGCAGTAATCCAGACGGGAGATGACAAGTGCCTGGATTAGGACCTGCGCCGCTTCCTGTGTGAGGCAGGGTCGTACTCTGCGGATGTTGTAGAGCATGAACCTACAGGAACGGGCCACCGCCTTGATGTTAGTTGAGAACGACAGGGTGTTGTCCAGGATCACGCCAAGGTTCTTAGAGCTCTGGGAGGAGGACACAATGGAGTTGTCAACCGTGATGGCGAGATCATGGAACGGGCAGTCCTTCCCCGGGAGGAAGAGCAGCTCCGTCTTGCCGAGGTTCAGCTTGAGGTGGTGATCCGTCATCCACACTGATATGTCTGCCAGACATGCAGAGATGCGATTCGCCACCTGGTCATCAGAAGGGGGAAAGGAGAAGATTAATTGTGTGTCGTCTGCATAGCAATGATAGGAGAGACCATGTGAGGTTATGACAGAGCCAAGTGACTTGGTGTATAGCGAGAATAGGAGAGGGCCTAGAATAGAGCCCTGGGGGACACCAGTGGTGAGAGCGCGTGGCGAGGAGACAGATTCTCGCCACGCCACCTGGTTGGAGCGACCTGTCAGGTAGGACGAACTAAGCGTGGCCGCGCCGGAGATGCCTAACTCGGAGAGGGTGGAGAGAGGAGGATCTGATGGTTCACAGTATCGAAGGCAGCCGATAGGTCTAGAAGGATGAGAGCAGAGGAGAGAGAGTTAGCTTTAGCAGTGCGGAGCGCTCCGTGGGATACAGAGAAGAGCAGCCCCAGTTGAATGACTAGTCTTGAAACCTGACTGATTTGGATCAAGAAGGTCATTCTGAGAGAGATAGCGGGAGAGCTGGCCAAGGACGGCACGTTCAAGAGTTTTGGAGAGAAAAGAAAGAAGGGATACTGGTCTGTAGTTGTTGACATCGGAGGGATCGAGTGTGGTGGTTTTTTTCAGAAGGGGTGCAACTCTCGTTCTCTTGAAGATGGAAGGGGCGTGAGCTGTATGTCAGATGAGTTGATGAGCGAGGTGAGGTAAGGGAGAAGGTCTCCGGAAATGGTCTGGAGAAGAGAGGAGGGGATAGGGTCAAGCGGGCAGGTTGCTGGGCGGCCGGCCGTCACAAGAAGCGTAGATTTCATCTGGAGAGAGAGGGAGAGAAGGTCAGAGCACAGGGTAGGGCAGTGTGAGCAGAACCAGCGGTATGCGTTTGACTTAGCAAACGAGATCGGATGTCGTCGACCTTCTTTTCAAAATGGTTGACGAAGTCGTCTGCAGAGAGGGAGGAGGGGGGAGGGGGAGGAGGATTCAGGAGGGAGGAGAAGGTGGCAAAGAGCTTCCTAGGGGTTAGAGGCAGATGCTTGGAATTTAGAGTGGAAGAAAGTGGCTTTAGCAGCAGAGACAGAGGAGGAAAATGTAGAGAGGAGGGAGTGAAAGGATGCCAGGTCACGCAGGGAGGCGAGTTTTCCTCCATTTCCGCTCGGCTGCCCGGAGCACTGTTCTGTGAGCTCGCAATGAGTCGTCGAGCCACGGAGCGGGAGGAGGACCGAGCCGGCTGGAGGATAGGGGACATAGAGAGTCAAAGGATGCAGAAAGGGAAGAGAGGAGGGTTGAGGAGGCAGAATCAGGGAGATAGGTTGGAGAAGGTATGAGCAGAGGGGAAGAGATGATAGGATGGAAGAGGAGAGAGTAGCGGGGGAGAGAGAGCGAAGGTTGGGACGGCGCGATACCATCCGAGTAGGGGCAGTGTGGGAAGTGTTGGATGAGAGCGGTAGGAGAGATGGAGGGATGAAGGGTGATTGGATGGATGGATATAGATAGTTAGGAGAGATGGAGGAATGAACGGTGATTGGATGGATAAAGATGTGTTTCAAATCAAATCAAATTTTATTGGTCACATACACATGGTTAGCAGATGTTAATGGTCACATACACATGGTTAGCAGATGTTAATGCGAGCGTAGCGAAATGCTTGTGCTTCTAGTTCCGACCGTGCAGTAATATCTAACAAGTAATCTAACAATTTCACAACAACTACTTTATACACACAAGTGTAAAGGAATGAATAAGAATGTACATGTAATTATATGGATGAGCGATGGCCGAACGGCATAGACAAGATGCAGTAGATGGTATAGAGTACAGTATATACATATGAGATGAGTAATGTAGGGTATGTAAAACATTATATAAAGTGGCATTGTTTAAAGTGACTAGTGATACATTTATTACATCCAATTTTTTATTATTAAAGTGGCTAGAGATTTGAGTCAGTGTGTTGGCAACAGCCTCTCTGAGTTAGTGATGGCTGTTTAACAGTCTGATGGCCTTGAGATAGAGGCTGTTTTTCAGTCTCTCGGTCCCCGCTTTGATGCACTGTACTGACCTCGCCTTCTGGATGTAGTGGCTCAGGTGGTTGTTGTCCTTGATGATCTTTATGGCCTTCCTGTGACATCGGGTGGTGTAGGTGTCCTGGAGTGCAGGTAGTTTGCCCCCGGTGATGCGTTGTGCAGAGCTCACTACCCCTCTGGAGAGCCTTACGGTTGTCGGCAGTTGCCGTACCCAGCGGTGATACAGCCCGACAGGATGCTCTCGATTGTGCATCTGTAAAAGCTTGTGAGTGTTTTTGGTGACAAGCCAAATTTCTTCAGCCTCCTGAGGTTGAAGAGGCGCTGTTGCGCCTCTTCACAACGCTGTCTGTGTATGTGGACCATTTCAGTTTGTCCGTGATGTGTACGCGAGGAACTTAAAAACTTTCCACCTTCTCCACTACTGTTCCATCGATGTGGATAGGGAGGATGCTCCCTCTGCTGTTTTCCTGGAAGTCCACGATCATCTCCTTTGTTTTGTTGACATTGAGTGTGAGGTTATTTTCCTGACACCACACTCCGAGGGCCCTCACCTCTCCTCCCTGTAGGCCATCTCATCGTTGTTGGTAATCAAGCCTACCACTGTCTGCAAACTTGAGGATTGAGTTGGAGGCGTGCATGGCGACGCAGTCATGGGTGAACAGGGAGTACAGGAGAGGGCTGAGAACTCACCCTTGTGGGGCCCCAGTGTTGAGAATTAGCGGGGTGGAGATGTTGTTTCCTACCTTCAGCACTGGGGGCTGCCCGTCAGATTGTCGAGGACCCAGTTGTACAGGGCAGTGTCGAGACCTAGAGTTTCGAGCTTAATGACGAGTTTGGATGGTTCTATGGTGTTAAATGCTGAGCTGTAACTGATGAACAGCATTCTTACATAGGCATTCCTCTTGTCCAGATGAGTTAGGGTGCAGTGTGATTGCGATGCGATTGCATCATCTGTGGACCGATTGGGCCGGTAAGCAAATTGGAGTGGGTTTAGTGTCAGGTAGGTGGAGATGATATGGTCCTTGGGACTAGTCTCTCAAAGCACTCCATGATGATGGAAGGGAGTGCTACAGGGCGGTAGTCGTTTAGCTCAGTTACCTTAGCTTTCTTGGGAACAGGAACAATGGTGGCCATCTTGAAGCATGTGGAACAGCAAACCGGGACAGGGATTGATTGAATATGTCCGTAAACACACCAGCCGGCTGGTCTGCACTCTGAGGAAGCAGCTGGGGATGCTATCTGGGCCTGCAGCCTTGTGAGGGTTAACACGTTTAAATGTTTTACTCACCTCGGCTGCAGTGAAGGAGAGCCCGCAGGTTTTGGTAACAGGCAGTGTCAGTGGCACTGTGTTGTCCTCAAAGCGGGTGAAGAAGGTGTTCAATTTGTCTGGGAGCAAGACATCGGTGTCCGCGACGGGATGGCTTTTGTGATCTGTGATTGACTGTAGACCCTGCCACATACATTTCAGTAGGAGAGGTGGATGGGTGGAGGGATGAAGTGTGGTTGGATGGATAAAGATATGACGGAGAGGCGGATGGGTGGAGCTAATAGAGATGAAGTGTGGTTGGATGGATAACAATGACGGAGAGGCGGATGGGTGGAGCTAATGAGATGAAGTGTGGTTGGATGGATAAAGATATGACGGAGAGGCGGATGGGTGGAGCTAATAGAGATGAAGTGTGGTTGGATGAATAAAGATATGATGGAGAGGCGGATGGGTGGAGCTAATAGAGAGGGTGTTTGGGGTGTTTGAATCTCTCTGTTCCCTTTTAATTACATTTTTAATTACAGTTTTAATTACAGTTTTTAATTTAAGGGACTTTATTGGCAAATGAAATAGATCATTAACAACAGTGAAATAAACAATAAATAATGTACAGTAAATATTACACTCACAAAAGTTCCAAAAGAATAAAGACATTTCAAATGTCATATTATGTCTATATACGGTGTTGTAACGATGTGAAAATACAAAGGGGAAATAAATAAACAAGGTTGTATTTACGATGGTGTTTGTTCTTCACTGGTTGCCCTTTTCTTGTGGCAACAGGTCACAAATCTAGTTGCCGCCATGGCATACTGTGGTATTTCACCCAGTAGATATGGGAGTTTATCAAAATTGGATTTGTTTTTCAAATTATTTGTGGATCTGTGTAATCTGAGGGAAATATGGTCATACATTTGACAGAAGTTAAGGAAGTGCAGCTCAGTTTCCACCTCTTTCCCCCTTTATTTTTCTCCCTCTTCCTCTCTCCCTCTCTTCCTCTCTCTCCCTCTTCCTCTCTCCCCCTCTTCCTCTCTCTCCCTCTTCCTCTCTCCCTCTCTCCCTCTTCCTCTCTCTCCCCTCTTCCTCTCTCCCCTCTCCTCCCTCTCCCTCTTCCTCTCCCTCCCTCTTCCTCTCTCCCTATCTCTCTCCCTCTTCCTCTCCCCTCTTCCTCTCTCCCCCTCTTCCCCTCTCCCTCTTCCCCTCTCCCTCTTCCTCTCTCTCTATCTCTCTCCTCTTCCTTCCTCTCTCTCCCTCTTCCTCTCTCCCTCTTCCTCTCTCCCTCTTCCTCTCTCTCTCTTCCTCTCCCTCTTCCCCTCTCTCTCCGAATTAAAATACTTTATTGGCATCTACCCTCCTGTCTTGTCTTGGGCATGGTGGTGATAGAATGGTAGAATGGCAGAATGGTAGAATGGTAGAATGGTAGAATGATGGAATGGTAGAATGGTAAAATGGCAGAATGGCAGAATGATAGAATGGTAGAATGGTAGAATGGTGGAATGGTAGAATGGCAGAATGGTAGAATGGCAGAATGGTAGAATGGTGGAATGGTAGAATGGCAGAATGGCAGAATGGCAGAATGGTAGAATGGCAGAATGGTAGGAATGGCAGAATGGTAGAATGGTAGAATGGCAGAATGGTAGAATGGTAGAATGGCAGAATGGTAAGAATGGCAGAATGGCAGACTGGCAGAATGGCGGAATGGTAGAATGGCAGAATGGTAGAATGGTAGAATGGCGGAATGGTGGAGATGGGCAGAATGGCAGAATGGTAGAGATGGCAAGAATGGTAGAATGGCAGAATGGTAGAATGGCAGATGACAGAATGGTAGAATGGTAGAATGATGGAATGGTAGAATGGTAAAATGGCAGAATGGCAGAATGATAGAATGGTAGAATGGTAGAATGGTGGAATGGTAGAATGGCAGAATGGTAGAATGGCAGAATGGTAGAATGGTAGAATGGCGGAATGGTGGAATGGCAGAATGGCAGAATGGTAGAATGGCAGAATGGTAGAATGGCAGAATGGTAGAATGGCAGAATGACAGAATGGTAGAATGGTAGAATGATGGAATGGTAGAATGGTAAAATGGCAGAATGGCAGAATGATAGAATGGTAGAATGGTAGAATGGTGGAATGGTAGAATGGCAGAATGGTAGAATGGCAGAATGGTAGAATGGTGGAATGGTAGAATGGTAGAATGGCAGAATGGCAGAATGGTAGAATGGCAGAATGGTAGAATGGCAGAATGGTAGAATGGCAGAATGGTAGAATGGTAGAATGGCAGAATGGTAGAATGGCAGAATGGCAGACTGAAGGAATGGCGGAATGGTAGAATGGTGGAATGGTAGAATGGCAGAATGGTAGAATGGTAGAATGGCAGAATGGCAGAATGGTAGAATGGCAGAATGGTAGAATGGTAGAATGGCGGAATAGTGGAATGGCAGAATGGCAGAATGGTAGAATGGCAGAATGGTAGAATGGCAGAATGGTGAATGGCAGAATGACAGAATGGTAGAATGGTAGAATGATGGAATGGTAGAATGGTAAAATGGCAGAATGGCAGAATGATAGAATGGTAGAATGGTAAGAATGGTGGAGATGGTAGAATGGCAGAATGGTAGAATGGCAGAATGGTAGAATGGCGGAATGGTAGAATGGTAGAATGGCAGAATGGCAGAATGGTAGAATGGCAGAATGGTAGAATGGCAGAATGGTAGAATGGCAGAATGGTAGAATGGTAGAATGGCAGAATGGTAGAATGGTAGAATGGCAAGAATAGTAGAATGGCAGAATGGCAGACTGGCGGAATGGTGGAATGGTAGAATGGTGGAATGGTAGAATGGCAGAATGGTAGAATGGTAGAATGGCAGAATGAGTGGAGATAGCAGAATCAAGTAGAATATGAGGAGAAATGGTAGAATGGCAGAATGGTAGAATGGCAGAATGACAGGGTGGTAGAATGGTAGAATGGTAGAATGGCGGAATGGCGGAATGGCAGAATGGCAGAATGGTAGGAATGGCAGAATGGCAGAATGGTAGAATGGTAGAATGGCAGAATGGCAGAATGGCAGAATGGTAGAATGGCAGAATGGCAGAATGGCAGAATGGTAGAATGGTAGAATGGCAGAATGGTAGAATGGCAGAATGGCAGAATGGTAAAATGGTAGAATGGCAGAATGGCAGAATTGTAGAATGGCAGAATGGTAGAATGGCAGAATGGCAGAATGACAGAATGGTAGAATGGCAGAATGGTAGAATGGCAGAATGGTAGAATGGCAGAATGGCAGAATGGTAGAATGGCAGAATGGTAGAATGGTGGAATGGCGGTACGGCGGAACGGCAGAATGGGAGAATGGCAGAATGGGAGAATGGCAGAATGGTAGAATGGCAGAATGGCAGAATAGCAGAATGGGAGGAATGGCAGAATGGTAGAATGGCAGAATCTTAAATTGACAGAATGTTAGAATGGCAGAATGGTAGAATGGCCGAATTGTAAATTGAGAGAATGGTAGAATGGCAGAATGGTAGAATTGACAGAATTGTAGAATAACAGAATGGTAGATTGGCAGAATGGTAGAATGGTAGAATGGCAGAATGGTAGAATGGCAGAATGGCAGAATGACAGAATGGCTGAATGGCAGAATGGTAAAATGACAGAATGGTGTAATGGTAGAATGATAGAATGTTAGAACGGTATAACGGTAGAATAGTAGAATGACAGAATAGCTGGAGCAGTGAAGCAGCATGGGTAGGTGAGCCCTGAGTACTGCTGCTATTTCTGGTGCAACTGAAGTAGGTCATTAACAGAGGAGAGGAGAGAGAAACAGAGGGAAGAGAGGCAGAGGAGAGGAGAGAGGGAACAGAGGGAAGAGAGGCAGAGGAGAGGAGAGAGGAACAGAGGGAAGAGGCAGAGGAGCAGAGGAGAGAGAGAGGAGAGGAGAGAGGAAGCAGAGGGGAGACAGAGGGAAGAGGCAGAGGAGAGGAGAGAGGAACAGAGGGAAGAGAGGCAGAGGAGAGGAGAGGAGAGAGAAACAGAGGGAAGAGAGGCAGAGGAGAGGAGAGAGGAACAGAGGGAAGAGAGGCAGAGGAGAGGAGAGAGGAACAGAGGGAAGAGAGGCAGAGGAGAGGAGAGAGGAACAGAGGGAAGAGAGGCAGAGGAGAGGAGAGAGGAACAGAGGGAAGAGAGGCAGAGGAGAGGGGGAGAGAGGAACAGAGGAAGAGGGCAGAGGAGAGAGAGAGGAACAGAGGGAAGAGAGGCAGAGGAGAGGAGAGAGGAACAGAGGGAAGAGAGGCAGAGGAGAGGAGGGGAGAGAGGAACAGAGGGAAGAGAGGCAGAGGAGAGGAGAGAGGAACAGAGGGAAGAGAGGCAGAGGAGAGGAGAGGAGAGAGAAACAGAGGGAAGAGAGGCAGAGGAGAGGAGAGAGGAACAGAGGGAAGAGAGGCAGAGGAGAGAGAGAGGAACAGAGGGAAGAGAGGCAGAGGAGAGGAGAGAGGAACAGAGCGAAGAGAGGCAGAGGAGAGGAGAGAGGAACAGAGGGAAGAGAGGCAGAGGAGAGGAGAGAGGAACAGAGGGAAGAGAGGCAGAGGAGAGGAGAGAGGAACAGAGGGAAGAGAGGCAGAGGAGGAGGGAGAGAGGAACAGAGGGAAGAGAGGCAGAGGAGAGGAGAGAGGAACAGAGGGAAGAGAGGCAGAGGAGAGGAGGGGAGAGAGGAACAGAGGGAAGAGAGACAGAGGAGAGGAGAGAGAAACAGAGGGAAAGAGGCAGAGGAGAGGAGAGAGGAACAGAGGCAAGAGAGGCAGAGGAGAGGAGGAACAGAGGGAAGAGAGGCAGAGGAGAGGAGAGGAGAGAGAAACAGAGGGAAGAGAGGCAGAGGAGAGGAGAGAGAAACAGAGGGAAGAGAGGCAGAGGAGAGGAGAGAGGAACAGAGGGAAGAGAGGCAGAGGAGAGGAGAGAGGAACAGAGGGGGAGAGGCAGAGGGAGAGAGAGGAACAGAGGGAAGAGAGGCAGAGGAGAGGAGAGAGGAACAGAGCGAAGAGAGGCAGAGGAGAGAGAGAGGAACAGAGGGAAGAGAGTTAGAGGAGAGGAGAGAGGAACAGAGGGAAGAGAGGCAGAGGAGAGGAGAGAGGAACAGAGGGAAGAGAGGCAGAGGAGAGGAGGGAGAGAGGAACAGAGGGAAGAGAGGCAGAGGAGAGGAGAGAGGAACAGAGGGAAGAGAGGCAGAGGAGAGGAGGGGAGAGAGGAACAGAGGGAAGAGAGACAGAGGAGAGGAGAGAGAAACAGAGGGAAGAGAGGCAGAGGAGAGGAGAGAGGAACAGAGGCAAGAGAGGCAGAGGAGAGGAGAGAGGAACAGAGGGAAGAGAGGCAGAGGAGAGGAGAGGAGAGAGAAACAGAGGGAAGAGAGGCAGAGGAGAGGAGAGAGAAACAGAGGGAGAGAGAGGCAGAGGGAGAGGAGAGAGGAACAGAGGGAAGAGAGGCAGAGGAGAGGAGAGAGGAACAGAGGGAAGAGAGGCAGAGGAGAGGAGAGAGGAACAGAGGGAAGAGAGGCAGAGGAGAGGAGAGAGGAACAGAGGGAAGAGAGGCAGAGGAGAGGAGAGGAGAGAGAAACAGAGGGAAGAGAGGCAGAGGAGAGGAGAGAGGAACAGAGGGAAGAGAGGCAGAGGAGAGGAGAGAGGAACAGAGGGAAAAGAGGCAGAGGAGAGGAGAGAGGAACAGAGGGAAGAGAGGCAGATGAGAGGAGAGAGGAACAGAGGGAAGAGAGAGCAGAGGAGAGAGGAGAGAGGGAACAGAGGGAAGAGAGGCAGAGGAGAGGGAGAGGAGAGAGAGAAACAGAGGGAAGAGAGGCAGAGGAGAGGAAGAGAGGAACAGAGGGAAGAGAGACAGAGGAGAGGAGAGAGGAACAGAGGGGAAGAGAGGCAGAGGCAGAGGAGAGGGAGAGAGGAATAGAGGAAGAGAGGCAGAGGAGAGGAGAGAGGAACAGAGGGAAGAGAGGCAGAGGAGAGGAGAGGAATAGAGGGAAGAGAGGCGGAGGAGAGGCGAGAGGAACAGAGGGAAGAGAGGCAGAGGAGAGGAGAGAGGAACAGAGGGAAGAGAGGCAGAGGAGAGGAGAGAGGAACAGAGGGAAGAGAGGCAGAGGAGAGGAGAGAGGAACAGAGGGAAGAGAGTCAGAGGAGAGGAGAGAGGAACAGAGGAAGAGAGGCAGAGGAGAGGAGAGAGAAACAGAGGGAAGAGAGGCAGAGGAGAGGAGAGGAGAGAGGAACAGAGGGAAGAGAGGCAGAGGAGAGGAGAGGAGAGAGAAACAGAGGGAAGGGAGGCAGAGGAGAGGAGAGGAGAGAGGAACAGAGGGAAGGGAGGCAGAGGAGAGGAGAGGAGAGAGGAACAGAGGGAAGAGAGGCAGAGGAGAGGAGAGGAGAGAGAAACAGAGAGATCATATGGGAGAGGGAAGGAGGAGGAGACAGAGAAGAGGAAAGAGCATTAGTGGAGAGATAGATAACTAACTGTTGCTGCCTGTTCCAGCTATACGCCTACACACCTGAGTAACAGGGTTAGGGTCAAGAAGAGAATACAAAAGTGTTGCCTGTTGCTGGTGGGGAGATAGCAGCCAACTGTTGCAGCTTGTTCAATCACACACACATCTAAACCCCTGTGGATGTGCCCGTGTCACAAGTAATGCACTATATGTGAAATAGATATTGCAGTGAATTGACTGGTAGCCACTAATCACCTACTGTACAGCTCTTTCTCAGTGAATTGACTGGTAGCCACTAATCACCTACTGTACAGCTCTTTCTCAGTGAATTGACTGGTAGCCACTAATCACCTACTGTACAGCTCTTTCTCAGTGAATTGACTGGTAGCCACTAATCACCTACTGTACAGCTCTTTCTCAGTGAATTGACTTGTAGCCACTAATCACCTACTGTACAGCTCTTTCTCAGTGAATTGACTGGTAGCCACTAATCACCTACTGTACAGCTCTTTCTCAGTGAACTGACTGGTAGCCACTAATCACCTACTGTACAGCTCTTTCTCAGTGAATTGACTGGTAGCCACTAATCACCTACTGTACAGCTCTTTCTCAGTGAATTGACTTGTAGCCACTAATCACCTACTGTACAGCTCTTTCTCAGTGAATTGACTGGTAGCCACTAATCACCTACTGTACAGCTCTTTCTCAGTGAATTGACTTGTAGCCACTAATCACCTACTGTACAGCTCTTTCTCAGTGAATTGACAGTGAAGCCACTAATCACCTACTGTACTGCTCTTTCTCAGTGAATTGACTTGTAGCCACTAATCACCTACTGTACAGCTCTTTCTCAGTGAATTGACTGGTAGCCACTAATCACCTACTGTACAGCTCTTTCTCAGTGAATTGACTTGTAGCCACTAATCACCTACTGTACAGCTCTTTCTCAGTGAACTGACTGGTAGCCACTAATCACCTACTGTACAGCTCTTTCTCAGTGAATTGACTGGTAGCCACTAATCACCTACTGTACAGCTCTTTCTCAGTGAATTGACTGGTAGCCACTAATCACCTACTGTACAGCTCTTTCTCAGTGAATTGACTGGTAGCCACTAATCACCTACTGTACAGCTCTTTCTCAGTGAATTGACTTGTAGCCACTAATCACCTACTGTACAGCTCTTTCTCAGTGAATTGACTGGTAGCCACTAATCACCTACTGTACAGCTCTTTCTCAGTGAATTGGCAGTGAAGCCACTAATCCATATAGATAGAGGATGAATGGGCAGAGACCAGGGGAGGACTGATAGGATATCCATATAGATAGAGTATAGACTGATGGGAAGTCATAGAATCTGTTGGCTGGCCAGAAGGGGCCCATTTTATAGCGCCCTATGGGCCCTGGTCAAAAATAGTGCACTATATAGTGTGCCATTTGGGATGCAGATGTGACTCATAGTGGAGTGGGAAGTAATCATATCTTATTGGATTGGCTGGATAAGTTACCTGTAATCATGACTCATTAGACAGGTGGCTGGATGACCCATTAGAC